>NW_028321911.1:5000000-5151515 GCF_036245765.1 Copidosoma floridanum
CCCGAGTAAGCTGATACGGATTTCTTATCAGTAACTAGATTTTCTGATAGAGACAAGCCTGATTCTTACATTCGAGACATATCTTTCAAAATAGACACCTCTGATCCCGATAATTTAGATGATTCTGTATTAAATCTAAAAATTGCATATCTACCCAGACGTACAGCGGACTTTAGACCCCTATTGGATAAAGATAGAATTTTAAAAGAATATATGATGAGTGAAAAATTATCAATCACCCCTTATATTTAAGAAAATACACCTTTAAGTTCTAGCACACCAACGCACACAAGTACCTCTATTATTGCACAAAGCAGACGGTCTAAAGCAATGGACTTGGATCAAATAACAAAAGAAACCCCAGATAACTTGAATGAAAACAACAAACAAATAAACTGTACTACAAACAAATCAATAAATTGAAGTATTGCACCTGATTTCATGCCACTATTGGATTTATACCCTTTCTCACCACTCAATCGATACAAACAACAGTACAGAAAGGTGTATGTAAGTCTGAGTGATAGTAGCAGTAGTACTGACGACTGTAAGAACGTAAATACAGCCAAGCTAATAAACAACGTTATTACTACCAGGAATTATCTTACGTACAAATGGAACGATATAGTTCATTTCATTAGCAAAGATTGTCAAGCAGCCACATCTGTCACAAGACTGTTGAGATTAATAGGTGCACTGGACTTTAGTTATTTTAAATAGAAGAAACCAAAAGTTGGCCTCATATTAATAACAACTTATGGACGTCACAAAATACTGTTAATCGTTATCAATGGAACATCTATTGATTTAGTAACTTCAGAAAGTCTTACGAAAGCTCTTAAATCACTTAAAAAAATATTGATGAGGTAGAATCTTAAAATTTTTCAAATTTTAAAAAGGAGAGGTCTTACAGACAAATTAGAACCTAGATTTAGAACAGGAATGTTATTAACAACTTTAAATAAGACACTTGTACAAATTACTGTTTGTTACGGTAAAGTTGATTTTCCAAAAATTTATAATCATAATAAAATTTAACAAACCCTACTTGACAGCCCTGTTGAAGGACATAAGGAAATAAACTAAATTAATCGGAAAATATGAGAACGATTTTGTTAGCCTGGATTAAGAAATGATATTCTCAATTATGTTTGTAGATACAGCAAATGTCAAGAAAAACAATTGAACGAATAAAAACAAGAGAACCCTTGGTGCTTACAGATACACCTATTAAAGCTTTTGAGAAAGTTTCCATTGATACCATTGGTAAATTAAGGATAGCACCAAATGCTAATTACCATTTTCTAACCATGCAGAGTAACTTGACTTAGTACACCATACTTGTCCCTGTACTAGACCTAAGATCGCTTGCCAACGCGCTTGTACAAAATCTAAAATTAGTTTACGGTGCACCAAGAGAAATTCCATCAGACTAACATGCTACATTTATATCTAATTTATTGGAACAATACATGAGAACCCTAAAGACGAATTATGTAACTACATCAGCATATCATCCTCAAACAAACAGATCACTAGAGCATAGCCCTAACTGACTTCATAAGAATCTACTCTAAAAATTATGATGACTGAGACAGTGAAGCTAAATTTCCAGACTTTATGTACAACACGAGTGTACATGCAGCAATAAATTTTATTCTCTATAAATTAGTATTTGGGAGACTAGCCAGATTACCCTTAAAGATACCTAAAGACGAAAAGTTACGAATCTATCCATTGTATTTACAAGATTTTATTAAGTGACTTCAGGAAATGCGAATTGCAGCAGAAAATCAACAAATAAAAATGAAAAGGCAAGAAAAGACAAGATACGGAATAGAATTGAAGCCTCTAAATGTTAAACCAGGAGATAACGTTTGGGGGAAGAAAGAAGTACATTCCCATAAATTTAATCGCTATTATTATGAATCCCTAAATGTTAAAACAGTTTTAGAGGGAAATAATGTGTTACTTAAAAAAATCAACAGTGAAATCATATGACAACATACAGATAAATTGAAACTAGCTCCCCAAAGTATCCTTGTAAAAAAAATATTCTACATGTCTTCTAGAAAGAAAAGAACACAACGATGTGGATTCTACTGGCCATCTTAATGACAGTATTGTTTGAAGGTTATGCAGATCTAAACTATGCTAGCCATCGTAACTATAGCATAGAACCACTCAAAACGAACCTTGGAATACGCTATCAACAAAATGGTATTAAAAAAAATTGACAGAGCTTTTGGGAAGATAGTGATATGGTTTGATATTCATAAATTTATATTGGAACACACGCCTACTCAGGGGTGAATAAAACCTTTCGATTTTTTTTTGTATTGCACAGTTTGGTTATCCTAATTGTACCCATTATATTAAAATAGACCTGTTAAATATAAAGATAAAGCGACTGACAAATCTTAAAGCAACATTATTGAACATAATAAATACTGTGGAAACTGATGCGGGAGCTAATATTATTTTACCGTCCAGCATGCAAACAAAAAGACTGACACCTTTTGAAATTATTGGAAACATTGTTAAAAGACTTTTTGGCTTAGTCACAGAAGACGATATTAATGTTATGAACACTAACATCAACAATTTGCATACTAGTCAGAAGGAATATATTGAATTGTACGAACAAAATAGACGTTTTTTTGGATAAAAGGGTTAAAGGTATAGGTCTTTTACAAATGAATAATAAGTGTACGGAAAAAACACACGAATTAACCTTAACCAGTGAACATAAGATTATCACTCAGATGCAGTATACCTATCAAGTAGAAGTGAACTTGAACTTAACTGTACTACATGAATCCTTTAAAGACACCAATGACTTTTATCATGCTATAAAATCGATTCAAGAACTTAACCTTGATGAACAAGCATGGAAAATTAAAGAATTAAATGTACAAAACATAATCAATTAAATGAAAAAAATACAAACTTAACAGTTAAAGGAGAAACAAACTTTTTCTTTTATTTTAATACGTAATATCATTGAAGCTATAACTATTATTATACTAGCAATATTCATCAGCAAAACAAGAAGCTGTTTCAAGGAGACTATTTAACGTAGTATCTTGGAAAAATTTATAAAACGCACCATCAATCTACTGAACGCAGAACTCTGAGTTACCATAAAACAAGAACTAAGAGAACTCGAACTGACTGAACTTTATGCCGAATTTAAAGAAAAACAAAAAAAAACGTAAATCATCTAAGGCTAGACCTATAATAAAGACACAGAGTTTAATACTTTCATGCCATGTACCCCAAAAGTTAGAAATAGACTCATAAATCGATAGTAATTTGATACTATTCTCCTTCCAGGCTGTACGACGAACCCTGATTATAAAATAAAAATAAAGACTAGAGTCAGCATGAATTATCCTTTACATAAGGTCACTAAACAATTACAGAATAAAGGAAACATTAAGAAAATGCACGTACTTTTGAATTTACATAGTTATACACACCAAGCTATAACTGCCATACATTTACAATACAAAATACATTTACAATAGCGATTCATTTCATAAGAAATCCGATGAAACACTAAAAACAGAAAAGGTAGCTCAAACATTTTTTCCTTTTAAAATAAAATCCACT
The DNA here is from genome assembly GCF_036245765.1 of Copidosoma floridanum. Taxonomy (NCBI): domain Eukaryota; kingdom Metazoa; phylum Arthropoda; class Insecta; order Hymenoptera; family Encyrtidae; genus Copidosoma; species Copidosoma floridanum. The sequence goes on from NW_028321911.1 coordinate 5,003,616, forward strand.
ATTTGTCAAGCAGATAGGATTTCTTCATCAACATTACCATTAAGCGACAATGACGTACCAAACATTGATCCAAAAAAATTTATGTGTCTTCTACCATGGGATATAAAAGAAATGAAAAGGGGGAAGGGTTTCTTTAATCATTTTTCTCAATTTGGAACCCTAGAGTTGTTATGCCGTTAGAGATTGGCGAGGAAGATTATCCCAAGGATATGTAAAATACATGGATCCTGAAAGCACTTCTCCAGCATTGCAGAACGATGACTCCAAGCAACGCATGAAATATGCTGAACCAATTAAAAAAAATACAAAATGTTAAAAAAATGGACTCACTCAATATTTCAACAACAAGTTGAGTGAATGACTTATAAAAGACATGTAATGACATGCAGAAGACAACGCTGTACACGAACTTCAGTAAGTCAACCGGTGCCAAAATCAGCAATCTATGAGAAAGGGTCAAAAGTAGCATGAAATGAACCCAATAATTGAACCCTACCATTTAACTAGCCACATTAGACGTCGAAAAACACATCAGTTTGTTTTAAAATTTTAGTTTTATGCTCTGTAAAATCAATGAGCGAATGACATTCAGTTAGTTATTACCGTATCATATGCAAACTATATTAGAAAGCACAGATATCACGTAATCCTTTTTATTTATTGCACTTTATTGTTTGGTTTTATCATTGAGATTTGTACAAAGTACGTTCGTTTTTAGTTTTTGCATATAAAAAAAATTTTAAAAAATTATATATATATACACACACACACACACATATATATATATATATATAAGGTAAATACAAAGTAGTATGAATAATAATAATGATAAAAATAATTTTTATTAGGCTTCAAATTTGAAAACAACGCAAGCAGTATGTTATCCCAGCTGCATGTTACTCTATTGTAAAGTTTTTGTTTTATTTACAATAAGCCTTAGCATGTATTATAACGACTTATTCCATTGCATTGTGAGTCCGTAAATATTTTAGCATAGCATGATAAGTAATAATAGTATCTATCCATGTATTCCCTACCCATTATCCAGTAGTTTCATAAACCAAATTTCATTTTCATACTTACATTTCACATGTAACCTACAAATCCTTACAACTAATAACAGAACTCATACATCTACAGTACTAACCAATAATTACTATAACACCCATCATATTTATGCTTATAGATTATATAAAATGACAACGATAATTGACACCATTGTCGGTGGACATTGCCTAAGCCTAATGATCAAGGGCCTTATAACTAAACTAGAACTGAAACAGTTATTATAACAATACGGCACAGTTCAAGCCTCACAAGAACTTCCCTGTGTTGTTCCATACACAAGCTATAAAGCCATATACTATTAATTCTTAGAAGCTGCAATGGCAGCTGCTCACCTAGCAAACATAGAAATAACCTAAGTACATAATATTTCGGAAAATAGAAGACGAATCAATATAATGATCGAAGTACCCATAACTACACACCAATTAAAGACAATCTTAAATAAGTTTGGCCCATTAGAATTATTGAAAGAACAGCCATGTATCACACTCTACACTGGATACCAGGCCATGTATCACTAACTGTATGATGCTGCAGTTGCGGCAGCGACCCTAAATGAAACCCCAATTATAGAAACAGAAGGGAGTAACCGACCATTATTACCAAGGCTGGATATCAACATGGCCATCCGTGCAAAGAATCCAAACAAAATAATTAAGGACCCTGATATGGTACCGATAACCCAAGCAGTAGCTATGGCCTTTAAATTAGTGGATATAGCCCTCAAATGTGAATAAATAATTTCCAAAGACCTATCGACTTTGATGCGTGATATTATACGAATGCCAACTTTAATAAAACCCAGCCACCCCTGTAACAAAACTGCCGAGAAAGACTCAGACACCTTCTTACTACAGTTTCTCAGAGTTAACCATAATAGTAAGACAATAAACGTGTTGTCAAAAAACCCTTTTAACACAGATAATGTGACTAGGTTCTTCGAAATCATATTTGGAATTAAAGACATGTACTTTCCAACCAGGAAACAAAGTAATAACATAACACCAATCCATATACACTATGAAAATGAACAGGAAGCCAAAGGAATGTGACAAATAGTAGTACACTACATTAAAATTCAAGGTATTAAATCTAAACTTAAAACAACAAAAGAGAATATTAATCGCGCTTCATAACCACACTTGCCAGTGAGCAAAACAATAGATAAATGAAACGAATGTCTAATGGACTTTGGCCCTCTAAACGACATAACAGACATGAATCAACCAATGCAACGGAAATATAATAAAACCATGTATATGACGTTCCACACATACTGCAATGAGCCGTCAACACAAAGAGCTTTGAAAGGATTACAACATTATGGTGTGAGATACGACCATAATTCTGCCTTTCCAACACAAATAAAAGGCAATATAATAATACGTTATAAATGTGGCAATAAAATTTACGAAAGTAATTTACAAAACAACATTACATTTTGTAACATACAAAGTAAAACCTTGATCACTTGTAAAAAATTAATTGGTCACATTCCAATTACAAAATATGATAAACACCAACAAAAGTGCAGTCAAATAGAAACCATTAATTGCCATAGTTCAAGGATAGACATTAATGATTTTACAGCAATAGATTTGACATTGCTTGATGTGGAGCATGAGATTTGAGTGTGGAACTTACCGCCAGCCTTGGAACCTAATTCCTCTTGAATCAACACATAGGATGAACGTATCACTATTACTACTTACATTTTAAATTCATCTTACATATCATGTATCAAATTGACATTTGCCTTTTTGTAATACTCCATTTCCTTTTGCAGAACCCCAAATACATGTAATAATAATGTACATTAATCATCGCAAACTTTATTACTTTTCATTATATTGTATACAGTAATATCATTATTCATTGTAGTACTTATATTTTAAACAGATTTTGATAGCTACGGTTTAAATGGATTTAATAACGAAGAGTTATATTAAACTCTGATTGCTTATATATATTCACCGAGGATGTTTGATAGTCTTGAAAAAGGGAGGCTGTTAAGTGACGACTTGCGTTAAGAAGTACATTTTATATTATTATTTTGTTTTATATTATATTTATTTCCATGATAAAATTTTAAGACTCTTAAAAGAGTTGAACTTAACAAAAGACTTTGCCTAACAAAGCTGACTATCTACTTCGTGGCTCTTGGAAGTGTCAAATGACAACCAAAGCGAGCTACTAAGCCTAAATACATGAAGTCAGCAAGTACCGGCCCCATAACAAATAAGACTAAGATATTTAAACTAAAACCTTGTGCAAGGTACATTTTTTTGCGCAGCGTTTTAGTCAGTAGCTTTTCACCACTCATTGAGTGTTGTTCCTAACTTTTAGTTCAATATTTCAATTCATGCCTTTCATGAAAATTATAAATAAAATGCTTTAAAATGTAACTTATTTAAAGGATATTTTCGGAGTTTTTTTGTCATTTGAGTATGAGATTTCATTAAGCTTGTTTGAAATTAAGAAACATTTCTCAACTGCCATAAAAATTCTCAATTTTTTGAGACAGTGATAAACATACAATTAAATTACTTGTGAGGTTTTCATTTCACGTTCAAGAAATAATTGAAAAGCTCTTTAAGTTCATAAAATTTTTTTAAAAAAACGTTCTTCTTTTTATTTATTGCTAAGATAACAATAATATCATAGTGTAATTAGGAACGTTAATCACACATAGCGTTTTCTGTTTGATCTTCCTGAAATTTCAACAGGGTGCTCGTAATCATGTGAGAAAGTCCCATGTTAAATTTAAAATTGTTTTGCAACATTGTTTTTTAAATATTGAATGTTGAAAAAACTTTAACTTAACACGTAACCTTATGGAGAAGTCACATATGAATGGATTTTATAAGAAAATGGTACGTAGAATTTTTCCAATTGTTTTTTTGCATGAAGCAGTACCATAATACCAGTATTATTCTGAATTTTCAGAGAGATCGACAAGTTACTTTTACAACTTAATAAAAAAAACAGTGTGATACGCATATACATAGGTATACCAATGCATTTAAAATTGTTGCAGGTGCTGCCATATGCTTGCTTCTCCTTTAGTGCACTCTCTTCATTTCCCCTCTTACTGTGATGAACGTCCTTTTCTTTTTGTAAGATCCTAATCTCCCAGCTTATGAAATCATCCTGTCTGTGGTGCTGATAGCTAAGTTACAACCCTGATAGCCGTGAATCAATTATTAATAATATAAATTAGTATTCGTCATAAAAATTGTTCTGCCCGCCCTGACTGATGGTCACTTCCTAAACTGAAAATTTTCTGACACCTTTTATGAAACGTCAATGTGCATATCTTAGAAAAATGATAAGAAAATTAGTTTTTTCTTATCACTTTAACACTTTAATTGCTTCACGTCAAGAATAAATTACGCAAATACGTGGAACGCCACTCTCTATCTAACTGTTCATAATCACTTCAATTTTTCAGCAGTCTATAAAAAATAACTTTACTTACGGATCGCTTATTATTACATGTATGCCAACTACAGTTAAAAATAAACTTAATTTTCGCTAACATCTTAAACAAAACGTTACAGGTAGATGTCCTGGTTGCGATAAACGTAGGTATGATAAACATCTATTTATATCGTATATCTTTTTTTGCCAGAAAACTCATCACACTGTTTACTTTAAGAAACTATAGACTAAAGTATTGGAAATGACCCAAAACTGGAATGTTTTTGAAATAATTGAAATCACTTAAAAAATATTATAAAATAAGACCTAACGGTTAGTAGTACTGAAGTAGTTGTACAATTAATAATGTATGCAAAATTCAATACAAGTAAAGCTAAAACAATTAATTTTTGAGCACAGTACTAACGTTTAAAGTAGGTTTAAATTATAAAAAGTACAAATTTATTGATGGACTGTTTCACCTCTGAAACGTAAGAAGGTTATTTTACAAGTATGTTACGTTAATAACACGCGCAGTTTCGTATTAATGTTAAGATAGTATCAAAAAACAATGGCCAAAACGTGCGAAACATCTTAATATTTCGTCCCTAGAGCAAATTTGAGGTATTTCAAGCAGTACAATAAAAAAAGTCAAGTTTAAATATAAAATATCATAAGCTAAACCAGTCTTCCTTTATTAAAATATTTATTACTCAGATCAACGTTCACTTATAATCGATTTTAAATAATTACAACAGGTTTATTCATTAAGTGTTCTGAGAAAAATTAAAACCTTTATGAAAAGATACTTCATTTTTAGTAAAAAGATAAGGCAAGTTTGATGTGCTTGAAATCTATTGAAAAAAGGACCAAGACTATTAAAACAATTACCCAGTGAGTGGTACGTTAAACAGTTGTCATTTTAATACTAGAAATCATGAAAATTTACTGCTTTATTAAATATGTATAATATTGTTAATGTTACTTATCCAACAGTTTTAAAAAAAATGTAACATTTAGAAAATATTCAAAGTGACGAAAAGTTAAATTTGTCACTATATAAACAGTTTTCACGCAAGAAAAGTTATATGCTATAACAAGACATATCTTTGTTGTAAGAAAATAAAAAGTATCAAAAAATGATATTAATTATATATAAAAAAGTGAGATCACCAAACCTATGGGCAGTGGGGGCTTGGGTACGAGAAATAGAGTTACTCTTACACAAAATTTTATTGCATATAACGTATAAATATGATATGTAAAGTGAAAATTTACAATTTTTCACCGATTTTTTTCTCGTCCTAAGCTGTGTAATGGTTCGAAAGTTGCATCTAGAAGGTAAAATTTGACAAGGTTTTTATTGGTGCTGTTAAATTTATTGTAGGATAAACCGTATTCAAAATAAATTTTTGTTTTTACTGAAATCAAATTTTTTGGTTAGATTTGACGTAACGTAGCTGTTTTGCGTTGCTTTTTATAGCCACTGACACTATATTAAATAGATTTTATCAATACATTTAGTCTCGAATATCGATTGAAAATTGAACTTATTTGTATTTCCATTCTGTGTAGTGACCATCGTTCTTGGATCACTAACAAGATAACTAATGACAACTTCACCTAATTACACACGTGTTATCAAAATGGTATAGCGTGGCTGACTTTATCTTTTGCTACTCTATATTTTTCATCAAGTCACTTATCTATATTATACTATATATTTTTATCGGCTGTACCCACGAGTTTGTTGAGAGATTTTCCGAGCTAGTGATTTATAACGTAGCCAGCTCCCTTTGTGAAATCTCTACTTGTGTGTTGAAGACTCATTATACTCGTCAATTTTGCGCAACTTAAGCAGTAATGCTCACATAGATATTTTATCAATGATTACCTTATGGTAAACGTTAATAATGGTCTGCCAAATCATGCTTGTAAATGAATCTATTGGCGTGTACATAATTTATTATCCATGTCACTTTTTCCCAAGACATACAGCGGTGTTGCTTACAAAAATTGCTTTATCAAAGTTTACCGTGTGGTAAACTTAGATAATAGGCTGCCGATTCGAGCTTGTGAGGAAATTCACTTGCGTTTTAACAATTTTATTTTCCTTGACATTATTTTGCCAAATACAATCATGAGTGTTGTTCATGATGAAAAAAATATTTTAGTATAGTTTACCTTGTGGTAAACTTAGATAATGATCTGCTGAATCGAGCTTGTGAATGAATCTACTTGCGTCTGCATAATTTCTTGTTCCTATCATTTTTTTCTCAGAACATAAAGCAGTGTTGCTTACAAAAATGGCTTTATCAAAGTTTACCGCGTGGTAAACTTCGATAATGGTCAGCTGATTAAAGCCTGTAAAGAATTATCCTCGCGTGTTTATGAACTCTTACGTTGGTCATACAGTTGCGCAAAACTTTTAGAAGAGTTGCTCACCATGAATATTTCATCATAGTTTACCACGTAATAAACTGAGATAGTAGGCTGCCAATTCAAGCTCGTGAGGAAATTCACTTGCGTTTTAACAATTTTTTTTTCTTTGACATTCTTTTGACAAATACAATGATGAGTGTTGTTTATGATAAAAAAAAATATTTTATTATTGTTTACCGTGTGGTGAAGTTATATAATAATCTGCCGAATCGGGCTTTTAAATAAATCTACTTGCGTCTGCATAATTTCTTGTTCCTATCATTTCTTTCTCAAAACATACAGCAGTGTTGCTTACAAATATTGCTTTATTAAAGTTTACCACGTGGTAAACTTAGATCATAGGCTGCCAATTCGAGCTTGTGAGGAAATTCTCTTGCGTTTTTATAATTTTTCGTCTTCGAGATACTTTCGCCAAATACATTGATGGGTGTTGTTTATGATAAAAAAAATATTTTATCATAGTTTACCGCGTGGTGATTTATAACGTAGCCAGCTTTCTTTGTAAAATCTCAACTTAACCCGTCCACCGTCTTCAGGTACTCATGGTTTATAAGCTCGATTTGGCAAACCATTATCTAAGTTTACCTTGCGGTAAGCATTGATAAAATATTTATGTTGAGGAACAACGCCTAAAGTCTTGTAGTAAAAATCAAAAGTATAGCAATTTATAGGCACCCAAGTAGAGTTTTTTACATACATATTTGGCAAGCTGACATCATAGTTTATCATGCGGTAATTTTTGATAAATTATTTTTTTTATCATGAACAACACCTTTAAATGTATTTGGCAAAATTTTATAATTTTATCATAGCTTACCACACGGTTAACTATAATAAAATATTTTTTTAATTATAAACTACACCCATCAATATATTTGGCAAAAGGTCTTCAAGGACAAAAAATTATAAAAACGCAAGGAAATTTTCTCACAAGCTTGAATCGGCAGACAATTATATAAGTTTACTGCGCAATAAACATTGTTTGATCAAAAAATAACAAAGAATAAAAAATTATATACAAGCCAATAGATTTATTCACAAGCTCGTTTCGGTGTACCATCATCTAAGTTCACCACACGGTAAACAATGATAAAATATTTACGGTAAGTAACTCATCCAAAAGTCTTGCGGAAAAAAATGACCAATATAAGAATTAATAAACACGCGAGAATTTTTTTTCACAAGCTCGAATTGGCTGACCATTATCTAAGTTTACCACGCGGTAAACATTGATAAAACAATTCTCGTAAGCAACACCGTTCTCTTGTACAAAAAATCAAAAGATTACAAAGTCATAGGCACTTAAGTAGTGTTTTTTACAAATTCGTTTTGCAAACTAACATCATAGTTCATCACGCGGTTATATTTGATGAAATATTTTGTTTTTATTACAAACAACACCCGTCGATGAATTTATCAAAAGTATGTCAAGGACAAAAAATTATAAAAACGCAAGTAAATTTCGTTTCAAGCACAAATCGGCAGCCTATTATCTAAGTTTACCAAGCGGTAAACTATGATAAAATATTCATGGTGAGTAACTCTTCTTAAAGTCCTAAGCAATAGAATTACCAGCATAAGACTTAATAAACACGTGAGTATATTTCTTCTACAAACTCGATCCGGCAGACCATAATCCAAGATTACCACTTCGTAAACATTGATGAAATAAATTTTGTTAGCAACACCGCTGCATGTCCAAAAAAAAAAAAAAGATAGGGATAAGAAATTATGCAGACGCAAGTAATGTCAGTGTCTCTGTTTTCGTAAGAGTCCCTACATCCATTCGCTTTATATTTTACTAGGTTTAATAACCTTAAAATATATCCAACTTAAAAAAAAACAAGTAAATGTAATCTTAAAATGTATTTAAATGTATTGCATGGATACCAAAAGTAACATATTCCGCTATTTTAGCACAAAAAAAGATGAAAGACAATAGGACTTTAGCGATCGAAAATAGAGACATTGACCTTAGATTTATTCACAAGCTCCATCCAACGGAGCAATATCTAAGTTTACAATGCGGTAAACTATGATAAAATATTTGTGGTAAGCAACTCTTCTAAAAGTCTTGCGCAAATGAATGACCAATATAAGAGTTAATAAACACGCGAGAATATTTCTTTACAATCTTGAATCGGCTGACCAATATCTAAGTTTACCATGCTGTAAACTATGATAAAATATTTTTTTTTTTATCATAAACAACACCCATCAATGTATTTAATAAAAGTATGTCAAGGACAAAAAATTATGAAAACGCAAGGGAATTTCCTCACAAGCTCGAATCGGCAGACCATTATCTAAGTTTACCACGCGGTAAGCTTTGATAAATCAATTTTTGTGAGCAACACCGCTGTATATTTTAAGGAAAAAATGATAGGAACAAGAAATTATGCAGACGCAAGTAGATTTATTTACAAGCTCAATTCGGCAGATCATTATCTAAGTTTACCACACGGTAAACTATGATAAAATATTTTTTTTTTTAATACAAACAACACCCATCAATGTATTTGACAAAAGAATGGCTAGTACAAAAAATTATAAGAACGCAAGGGAATTTCCTCACAAGCTCGAATCGGCAGCCTATTATCTAAGTTTACCACGCGGTAAACTTTGATAAAACAATTTTTGTTAGCAACACCGCTGTATGTCTTGGGAAAAAGTGACAAGGATAATAAATCATGTACACGCCAATAGATTTATTCACAAGCATGATTTAGCAGACCATTATTAACGTTTACCAAGCGGTAATCATTGATAAAATATCTATGTGAGCATTACTGACGAGTATAACGAGTCTTCAACACGCAAGTAGAGATTTCACAAAGGGAGCTGGCTACGTTATAAATCACCAGCTTGGAAAATCTCTCAACAAACTCGTGGGCACAGACGATGCACCGGAAATAAAAAATAATGTTTAGGTTAAGTGACTTGATAAAAAATATAGAGTAGCAGAATATAAAGTCGGCAACGCTATAGCATATTATTAACACGTGTGTAATCGAGTGAAGTTGTCTTTAGTTATCTTGTTAGTGATCCAAGAACGATGATCACTACACAGGGTGGAAATACAAATAAATTTAATTTTTAATCGATATTTGAGACTAAATCTATTAATGAAATCCATTTGATATAGTGTCAGTGGCTATAAAAAGCAACGCAAAACAGCTACGTTACGTCAAATCTAACCAAAAAATTTGATTTCAGTAAAAACAAAAATTTATCTTGGATAAGATTTTTCCTACACTAAATTCAACAGCACCAATAAAAACCTTGTCAAATTTTATCTATTAGATGCAACTCTCTAACCGTTCCACAGCTTAGGACGAGAAAAAAATGAGTGAAAAATTGTAAATTGTCACTTTGACTTTTTATGTACATTATATCTACTACTATAACACATACTCCTTTTTAAATGATTTTCTGTAAGAAAGTGAGACAGTTGTTGTTAGAGTAAGTATATAAACGTTAATTAAAAATAGTTTAATAAAATATTTTAACGCTCAATAAAAGAGCAATTATAAACAAAACGTAATATAGTTTGTACATGACACAACTTTAGATTAAAGCCATGTTAAGACGTGATGATGACATATTTACTTTACGCTTCACAATCATATCAAACTCATACACTTACACACTCATTTCTAGTCCATTTTTAATACCCGCAACATATTCGTACCTGAAAGACTAAACAAAACCATTCTGTAGTACCACCTTATCTTTTATAAAGAAGTATTCCACGCCACCATATTTTACTTCAGGTCTCCATTGATATTATTTAAACATCACAACTATCCTTAAAATAGCATGAAAAATAAAGAAACTTCGTAGATCATATAACTGTACCCTTTGTTTTTATTTGTGTTGAATAAAAAAAAATTTTTTAAATTTAACATGTAAGCTTATTGAAAAACTATATAAAATTGTATTTATAAGGAAATAATTTATAGAAATCTCTCAATTTTAGTTATATAGGAGGTTAATGTTAGATTAACCTATAAAACTTTTGATTCAATTGACAAGTGTTTTTTTTTTAATGAAGGAAAAAGGGTTAAAGTACGTAGAAAAGCATGTATGTAAGTATATATCTGTATAAAAAAAACGATTTCCAGTGTTGCTACATATTTTCGCTTCTCTTATCTATTTAAATTTTTGCCACGCTTACTATGATAAACGCCTTCCCGTGCCAAAATTACGTTAATAACAAATAAGAAAATTATCATAGAATACAACGAAATAAAAATAAATCTTTGTATTGATATAATTTTGTATGAATAAACCATTAATGACTTAAGATTTGAAAAAGTGTACAATAGCTTAAAAATTTTTTTAAAACAGTGTGTGCGAAGATCGACTTCACATGCATCTGTAGGGTTCGCAAGGAATGCCATTTGCGCAGTGCTTCAAGTCGTACGCAAAGAAATTGGCACTGGTGTGTGAGGAAATTTCATAACCTAGCAATAACAAATAGCAGTGACTCGCAATAGCGCATCAATTATTTAGCATAACCCTATCTTCCTTATCAGATTTATTCTGCTTATCAGATTTATTCTTGTGTTGCGTTATATAAGTTTGTGCGCATTATTAGCGCTTTATAAGTGTGTGTTAACAATGTTAATTTTAACATGAGCTTGGACAGTAAATCATATGATACTGATTATGGAGATGAGTTACTGCCTGATATTGTTGAAGCAGTTAAAGGAGTGGCTACGAATTCGTTGCCTGAAAAATCAAAACGGCAGTATACTGCAGCTTCCAATGCGTTCAAGAAATGGCGCTCAGAAGAGAAGACAACATCGTTCCTTGAAGAAGTATTTATAGCGTATTTTAAAGAGCTCTCTAAAATGCATGCTCCATCAACTCTATGGACACAATATTCGATGATTAAAACGTGTGTCAAAAATTTTGATCACATCGATCTGGGCTATTATCACACGTTACTTGCTTTTATAAAGAAAAGAAACGCGATATACAAAAAAAAAGGCCAAGATTTTCGAGCCTGATAAAATCTGTCAATTTATTAATGAAGCTCCAAAGGAAGTGTATTTATGTAAAAAAGTAAATTATTGAATTAGGCTTTTTTTACTACTTCTAATAACGCTTTTTAAGCGATACGATCATAATGAATTTTATTTTCAGGTTATTCATGTTTTTGGTATAAGTGGTGCATGTCGATGGAGTGAGCTGGCAAATCTAATTTTAAACGATGTTAAAAACTTCAAAGACACCTCAGACAGCTTTATCTTAAACATCAAAGAGACGAAGAATGACATTGATCGATCATTCACTATTGCCAGAGATTATTATAAAATCTGCAAAATGTACACAATCTTAAGGCCTAAAGATGTATCACACGATCGTTTTTTTTGTTCTACGATAAAGAAAAATGTAAACGTCAGCCAGTAGGAGTGAATTCAATTGGTGAAGTTCCAACAATTGTAGCCACATGGTTAAAGTTACCAGATCCTGAACTATATATAGGCCATAGATTAAGAAGGACTTTGGCAACGTTGCTTGCAGACGGTGGAGGTAATGAAAACGATCTTATGAGGCACGGAAGTTGAAAATCAGTGACAGTAGCGAAAAGTCGCTTTACAACTAAAAATAAATGAGTAAAAAAATCACTGATGTGATCAACTTAACAACACCGCTTGCCGATTCTCATGCAGTTGAAAATCAAATTCCTTCTACGTCTAATATAAGATTTGATTATGCAACTGTAGAAATAAATAATGTCAAAGCCGAGTCAAAGGACAATTCACAATATCAAAGGGTGGACTATGTTCTGACTACCACGCAAAATGCTACGTTTGGATCGCCATTGAAGAAAAGAAAGGGAAGTAATGAAAAGGAAAATCGTGAAACAATGGAAATCTCAAACAAAAATAAGAAAATTGAATTGAATTTTATAAATTGTAATGTTACGATAAACATCTATAACAACGATAAAAAAAAATAAAAGCACGATAAAAACATTTTGTTTCGATTTAGTCGATCTTCTCACACACAGTTTCAAAAAATAGTATATGTAACTCGTGCGCGAGACGCGATGCGCGCACTTATCACATAATGAACTATTTGACAATTTTGAAAAATGTGAATTTTTAGTAAACCAAATTAATTAATAACGAGTATTGAAACATTTGAATAAAAATCAAGTTACTAACAACACTATAACAAGAAGTAGTTGAATTTGTTATATTTGGACCGTTGATAGTACAGTGGGTAAGATGCCTGGCTTCTGGGCAATAGATCACCAGTTTTGTTCTCAAGGAAAGTGTTTTTTTCGAAATGTGTGATGTGATGGCATGGCAAGTCAGAGAATGGTGTAGTATGGTGTGGTATGTATGAAACCAGTGCGTGATGGTGTAACAGGGCTGGGTGGGGCAAGTGGGGAGGAAAATAAAGAGATTCTATTTTGTCACATCTTTTTTTGAAGTCAGAATTCTAAAATTATTTACTCTAGCGCACAACGCCCATGTAGAAAAACAACTTCAAGAATAATGAATTTTGTAAACATTATCCTTTATCTATGAGACAATTATTGCAATAATTAAGTAAGGCAGTTACATCATTACACAGAATAACATGTTAATTTTTTTTGCAAAATTTTGAAATCTGTATAACTTGCTGGCCCAGCTTCCAATAGTTTCTGACAAATATTACAGATTGTAAAAAGTTGTGTTTTCTTTTTATAAAGTTTATAGGTAATTGAATTGCACAAGCTGCATTATTTAAAAAGGCACTGAATATCATTATAGTTGCTTCTTTTCAAATAACAACTGTACCGCATACAACTACATAAGGTTTTTAGTTTGGTAGTTTTTGTTTTAATAATAGTATATTTTCATGTTTAAAAGTGTAAATCATTACAAAAGGAGAATTTATAGTTTTTTTTTTAACAACAATTTTTTTTAGTTTCTACTCTTTTTTAAAAAAGATTCATCTTGAAATACACTCGTAACAAGAGAATATTTTCAATGAATAAATAACTTTTTTGCTATTTCACTATTTAAAAAAAAATTATTCGAAGAACTCACTCTTACTGACATTTTTTTACTCATTTTGGCTTTGAGTGTACTGCTTGAAATTGGATACTTAAGCACAATTTTTTTCATGAACTTATAGCTGTTACGTCCAGCGCAACCAGCAGGATGCATTTTTGAAACTTTAGTCCTGGCAACCCAATGCCGTACGCTGGGTCGTACATTGATCGAGGAATATGGATTATTTTGCTGTGGTGGTGCGGGGACTGGCATTGAACCCACTGTCAGTTCTACGTGAATGCCTGACTCCTTCTCGAAAGGAGAGGTCTGGCTCCTGACCAGTAGTGTTAGGTTGCCTGGTTGAGGAGTGGAGTTAGGGTTCGTCCTAGGCTGGCCCAGAACAAACACCGAAGGTGGCAGAGTCTATGATGAGCGAGAAGTCCTGGTGGTTGCCAGAACATGATTACTGCTAATGTTACTACTGGATATCGTCCTGGTAGTAGCGCAAGAACAAGCTCCACAAAGAGAGAAGGAAAAAGAAAGAATGAAGAAATACTCCTCAAAAGAAATGGAAGAAATAGAATGAAATAAAATTATATACAACGCGCGCGCATGTGTGTGTCTGTATGTGACGGCATGGTTGAAGCTGGTAGGTTGTGGGTTCTGTGGGCGAGTGCAAGGTGAGAAAAAGATGCTCCCAGTCTTAAGTCTAAGGTGTGGCCTGAGCCGAGATTCCAAGCTTTTCCGATCTAAACTGCTTTGGTCGTGCGCAAATGAGGTGTATGAGTGTGTATAGGTATGCACGCAGTGTAGTCTGCGCAAGTCTCTTTGTTGGGACGAAACACATGATGTGACGTATGTGCAGTGGAAGGCATGTCCCGTGTGTTGAATGTTCTAGGGAAAAAAATGGCTACGCATATGCTGATGCACATGTGGTATTTATATATAATTTGAGGGGTGGATTTAGGCAGTAGAACGACTATACAATAAGTATTCCTTAAAAATAATTATAAAATACACCAGAAGACAAAGAGTATTACTTATAATTAGCGGTAATAGTCATAATAATAGTTATGAAGGTTACAATTACAGTGGAGAGAGAAAAACTACAAGTGGTGGAAGGTGATATAGCTTAAAATAAAAATTGTAGGTGGCTAAAATTTCTATTGGTAACAGGTGCTCCGCTCAAAGGGCATAGCGAACTTATTGTAGGTATATAACGGGAAAACGAAGAGGGAACTGGGAAGGTAAAATAATGGCAGCGTAGCAACGTAGGAACTATAGAGAGTTGAAGGGTCAAGCGTGGCATGATAATCAGGTGGACATAGGTATCAAATTATCGAGGGCAAGGATGATTCTAGGGTTTCGTAGGATGGGTATGTGCGTTGCTTATCATATAAAATTCATTAATCATACGTACAAAGACCGAGTTGAAATTTTCACATGGACGATTTTCGTGACAATGAAGCAACTGTATGCAAAGAGTATTGATTTTAACGCTACAGTATAAAACTTATCTCCAGGCGTTAATAGAAAAATTTCATTTGTCTTTCTTGAACGTGCGTATTTTGTTCTCCAAGGTGCTATTTCCTGGAAGCATAGCAGGCTTATTATTCGAAACGTTGTTAAGTAAAAGATAAGAATGTCAAAGAACCAAAAGACAGCGCTCTTGTTTCCTGCATAGCAAGAGTAGCTTACGTTAGTGTATGACAGAAATTAAAATTCTAAGCCTAAGTACAGTTAAGTTTTAAGCGGTGGGAGCTGGTTGCTTTCTAATTAAATCACCAAGGGCAAAATATTTTGGGAAGAAGCAATTAGGGAAAATCGTTACCTATTGCTTGCTATACTTAAATGAGCGTGACTAAATGAGGAAGGTAGAAAAGTATTTTGGAATGTTCTGGTTAGGTAAATATTGGTTGTGTGGTTCGAAAATGGGGATAGGGGAAGATAAATAAATTTTGCAAGTTGGATGTAACACAGCAATAAACCTCATTTTTTGAGGTTTCTACTTGGTACTAGTATCAGTAGAACCATTTACATAGTTTAGTAACGTAACAATTATGACTTGTATTATAATCCTTTAAAGAAAACCGTTCAACCGACAAAAAAGAAATAAGGAAGCAGTGGAACAAAAAACCAAGAGTTTTTGAAGGTACTTGCGTTACTCACATTTAATTGCTTTCTGAGTATCTGCTTTGTAAATGTAACAATAAAACCATGCAACTGAATAATATTTTGTTTAAAAAAATAGTCGGCTTGGTGAGTACTTTTTAAATGTAATACTTAAAATACCTTTATCTTAATTAGATATCAACTTGCTAATCCAGATTTAGAGGCTCTTGGTAAGATCATACTGTTTCTAATTTTTAGACTTGTTTAAATTGATTTTCAGTTATTTACAATTTTTACATTTACAGCTGCTTGAAAACTTGTATTATCTTCATATGTTTTAGTTGAATGCGCTGCTACTTAATCTTTTATATGAATAATTGATTATTTAACAACTTACTTGGCATCTGTAGGTTTGTAAGAAACATCGTACTTGTCTACTTTGTCGATTTGACTGGTACTCCAAGAGACACGGACCGATGTTGGATTCAGAAACATTATAGTTATGTTTTCTGGAATTCTGAAAATTTCCATGGTTGAACCTAAAAAAAGACATGAGTTATAGTAAGTCATAAAAATTGATTACATCCTTGATGTGACTACTTTTTTTCTTTTCTTTTGCTTGAAATTACAACATTTTACAAACAAACATTCTTTGATTTTGATCAACTGTTTCTACAACTTTCAAAAAGTTGTTTTACCAAAATGGGCCTTATCTTGTATCCACTATATGTTACCGTTCGTACTGCCACCCTCGTGTCTTGAACAAAACGAAATCGTATTGGAGAGGTAGGAGTTAAATTATATAAATAAAATTGATTATTATTTAATTTTGTAACAATAATAAAATTCATATAACTTTAAAGAGAAACGTATGTCAAATTAAGAAAAAAGTGTAGTTTTCTCGATTGCATCTTATAACAAAGATAAAAATTAAATTTTATCTTTTTTTTTTAGGTTGTAAATTTTTAGTACGAAGCCTTATACGATTTAAATTACCGTTATAATATAAAAAAAGTATGTATGCACATGCAAGGAGTCATTTCTTGTCATTTTCTACATCATTAAAGTAATTTCCATTTTATTTGGCTTGGATTTCGAAGCATACAACCTTGGGGGGGAAGGAATAATTTATTATGATTTTAATCATAAAATACCATCGAAACAATTATACTTTTTTTACATTAAAGAAACAGTTTCCTTATTCTCTCCAAACTGATGCAAAGGCTGCTTCACGTGTATCAGATATTCGATAAAAGTTCTGCAGTGTAAACAAACGGTGTAGAGCATACGCACATTCATGTAGCTTGTGACGTTGCTTTTTCTCGGCCTGAGACACTATAGGGTGTCGCAGCCAGGGTGGTCCCGAAACGACGTCCAAAAACACTTAAAAAGATCCTCTCGCCAAAGTCCGCTGTATCCTGAAACGCGAAAAACCCCTGTCCCCACGCTCACGATGTCCGTTGCTTGGCCCAGGAGACTCGTCCCTGAGGAGGTCCCGCTGGCGGTAGTCCGTTGGGATCAGACTACTCTCCCAAGGAGAAACGAGGCGCGACCTGTAAATTCGGAAGAAAGGAAAAACACACGCACGACAATAGACGAGGTAAGTGATTTATACGAACATTTCACTTTATTTTGGCTAACTTTTACACGTGGGCTTTTAGGCCTGAATCTTGGCGCAATCCGGCGCTTTCGCAACAATCCGTGACAATCACACCTTCCCCCGAACTCTCCCATTCTCGCACTCCACGCTTTCTGGGGGCGTCTCACACTACCCGATCCCCCAACACACACGTAAATACACACATGCTCACACACTCTACTTTACCCTTACCTCCGGGTTCACCATATTCCAGGTCAAATCAACTATTGGGCCTGTCGATGACCTGGTCTCGCAGATGACAACTAGGGGTGGCAATAGTTCTCGTCTCCTCGGTCGTTGGTCGCAAGGTCGTCCCCGGTTGGCTTGGAAAGCTGATTCCGCTCTTTTATTTCTCTCCCTCTCGATTCTCTCTCGATTCTCTCTCGATTCCTACTGAAAACGTGAAAACTCGAAAAGCTCTGGTTCGCTCGATGGCTACTGCAAGAGTGTCGCGTTAGGCCCATCAATTAGTGCAGCCTCGCGCATTACCGCACTATATCTACATACATACTTCTGAATCTTGCCACCAGGACATCGTTCACACACACCCGAACGCGACGCAATTCATAGCACATACGCTTACTACAGATACATAGGTACACATACTTTCTTCGTCGATGAAGCAACACTGGATTAGCAAAATGGCGCGGTAATTAAAAATATTTTATAATACGAAATTACACAGGTAGACCCTTATAAACTAGAACTACACATTCTTGGGCTTTTCTTTGGCGCTATGTCTTCTCTTCTCTCCTTGGCACTACTCCTTGTATCCAATTACTCTCATGTAGAACATGAAACGCACAGACCCGGACCTTTATTAGCTTCTTGTAAATGAAAATAGATTCCACCTTGATGACGCGTTTCGGTGCTTAATGTTATAGGGTCGGAGAAAAATGACTCCGTCATAAGCTGCTTGCAATTGGCAGGTGGACTAAAAGAGACTGCAAAAGGGGATCTTTATTCTCTCTTTAGCCTGCGCCAATCACAAGCTGCAACATGGTATGAGGACTTCGTTTACACTGCAGAACTTTTGTCAATTATCTAATATAGAGAGAGCAGTCTTTGCATCGGTTTGGAGCAAACAGTTTTATAATTTAATAGCTCTCATACGAATACACAATAATTAATTTTATTTCAATAATTTTGCTCCTACTTGTGCAATATGGCTTGGCTTGGTTTAGATGTATTGAATTATTTCTGTAGGAGGCCATGGGGGCAAGTGCATGGGTTACATATAGCAGATATATTGTATATGTTACTAAACTAATTATTGATTATTCTTGCTATGATAAAAAAAAATTACAGAATTTTTACATATAAAGAAATTTCGTTAAATAAGAATGTAGATCATCTTCTTGATAAATATATATTTAATAATTCAAAAAAGATGCCCTACTCAGTTACAATCACTGTTTTTTACGTGTTAGTAGGTGTCAGAATAAATTGCGTTAATCAGAGCTACGTACTGCCATGTCTTTTTAAACAAGAAGTGCGGGGTTATTTTTTACGAAAGTGCAGAATGAAAGGCTTACAGTCTTTTGTATTAATGTTATAAAACAAGATACGTATAAGAAAAATGTACGAGTATTGTGTAGGAAGTATAAAAATGATATAATCATCGATGGTTAACTACGAATTTCACAGTTTTTGTAATGCTGCTGTCGAGCCTTTTGACTAGTGACAAAGTTATAGTGTGTGGCGATGTGTAACTCATACCCAATGATCCTACAGCCTTACCTGTTGAATTTCAGCAGAGTTTCCTGCAGATATTTAGCAGAATCTAGTACATATTTATTTTTCCCAAATTCTACAGATTGAACTGCAGCCACTCCTGTTGACTTTCCTGCTGCCATTCTATCAGCGGTTAATGGCATTATTATTTTAATAATATCACCTAAAAATGGGAAATAAAAGTATTTTGAACTTTTTTTTTTTTAATAAGCATCCTTTTTTGTAACTTGCAGTTTTTTTAAAATTACCTAAAAATAATTAAACTTGCCAGTTTAAGTGTCATTATTCAGATTATAATGCCATCCTCGCCGTATAGACCATTATTGAATGTGATTTGAACACAACTTTTTTTCTTGAAAATTTGAGGCAGTTTAGTCTGTAGTGGAGTCTGCAGGAATAGCTGTAGTCTGCAGGATTTAGGCAAAATAAGCATGTAGGAAGGTATACAGGATATCTGCAGGGTATTTCGTAGGAAAATCTTCAGATAAGTCTGCAGGTAAGCCTGCGGATCAATTTCATACGGGATATAATTAGCATTTGGCCATAACTATAACAAAAAGTGTTAGAAGAAGCTCTTGGTACAATTTTTTCAGTCTCACTCTCACTTGCTTAGAACACATGAGACGTGTTAATAATATCTGTTCTGAAAAAAAACGTCTATTTTGATACAAGTGCTACACGTCTTTTAACATTAATTTCGAAACTTGGAGTTCTACACGTTAAATAAGAATTCAGTATTAAAATTTCTCGTGCCGAAGTATCATCTTTCTCAGAGCATTAATAACATTATAACTTTTTAATCTTAGAAAATAGTACGGGACTCCTTACGAGGAGTAACATTCTTTACAAAAAAAGGCATATCCACCAGAATTTTGTCAGTACACGAGAGAATTCACACAATTCGTAGAGTGTTCAAAATGTAATAGAAAGATTTTAAGCCTTTTTGCGTATTTTAAGGTTAAATAAAATACACCGTGTTCTTAAAACATAGAAAATCTCATTCATCATTAGGTTAAATTTCTTATATTATACATTCACGCAGCGTACTTAATAAACATGTACCTGCTCTTAGTCTATACATACTTGTATTATGACTGAACTTCTTCAGAGTACGGTCTTATTAGTTTTATTTTTATAGTGCCGTTTATGGGTCTTTTAGAGTTTAGCTTACAAACTTAAGTTGTTCTTTTTCTTTTGATAAGAATTCCTTATTTTTATGATGTAGATAAAATTTATTTAAATAATTTTTTTATTACATCAAAATAAAATAAATTACTCGTTTTATCGTTATTTTTCAGACTACACTAACACTGTTCAATATTAATTTCATTACTGATAGCTAAGTAACATCCATCACTAATTGTTGATACTGTTGTTTTAGAGTTTCCTAGAGTTTTGTGCAGTATTTCTTAGGGGTTCCTTATACAACAAAAATAAATTTGTGGCTGGAATCGAAGTTAATGGAGTTTCTGCTCTCTCTGCTATTGCCAAAACTACTTTTGATGTGCTTCTTTCACTGTCCCTTGCTCCTTAGCGTAATCAAAGACTTTTGATGACCTTGTAATACGTATGTTATGCCTTACATGTATAGTATTCTCGTGAAACGCAGGAGTCGAGAGTTGACTTAAGGTGGCTCATAATCCTTGTAGTATCCGTTTGTGTAAAATCATACTATTTAATCTAAAAACATTAAGTAGCATGCTCAATATGTATACTTATAAATATGAATCCGCTTATTTACATGCTAAGGCTAACCTTTTCATTTTAAACTTTCAACATGACATATATTTTTTTTCAGTTGGTTTTCTGTGGACTTTCAGGGTTTCACTGTAAAAAAAATTGCTTAAGCGACTTATTTCTAGTTTTTATAGTATGTGGCTCGACTTTTACCGTAAAAAAACTAAAACTTTTGATAAAAAAATCAAAATACCTAATTAGATCAGTGCTACTATTTCAAATTTTGAATATTTTTTTTTCGATTGAGGTCTGCAACGTGTTCCAAAATTTGATCTATACATCTGTTAAGTGATACTTTACCCTAGATTTCAACTTGAATGCAATGGCTCGAGTTTTAAAAAGGTGATGAGCCACCTTGAATATTAGAGGGAATGAAACAGAAAAACAGAGGTTTTTTCTCTTAAATAAGCGTTTTTATATTATCGAATACATAAGAAGTTGCCTCTGATTAGGTTACGGCAATCTCTTAGCAATATTATTGCAAAAATGTGCTGCCAGCAAAACAGTAGATTGAAACGACAGTAATTGATGTTGGGATTTTATAAATTAGAAAAAAATAATACGACAGTACCAATCACGTTTTTTTGCCAAGTGAGATTGAAAGTTAAACACTGATGATGCAAGCTTGCAACAGCAATAAAAGAAACAATAAGTTTGAGTTGAAACGTGACTTATGGGCTTACAAATTTCACAATTAATTTTTCCCAAAATTTTACAATCTTTTCTAAGTGCAATAAAAAAAAGTTGTTAATCTTAATCTTAAAAATGGTAAATGTTCTTAGAATTGGACAATCAACGCTTAAACAATTCATTTATTTCTATATACAAGATAATTTCTGCATATTTGCATATGACGTACAATTCGAATACATACATGCATTATAACATTGTGGCTGGTCACGTTACAACTCAGCATTATACAACGTAATAACATAATTGCAGTAGAGACGTTGTTTTATTCGTATACACAATTATGACGTGTACATGTAACTCCAGAAAAGAGTGAATGTGCACGTTAAAGATGCACCTCAAAGCTTATACGCCCACACTTGCGTGCTCACACGCACACACACTCACACTCTATCTCTCTCTCACACACACATACACACACATATGTATATCTTCATATATTACATAGTAATTTTGGTGGGTTTGGCAATAAGACCCCCACAGGCCCTTCACAGTCCCCAACATACACCCGCCCCATAATGTAAACTAAGATTCACTCATTTTCTCCGATAATTTGGCCTTGACTTATTATTCACCCCCCCCCACTGACCCTCTCCCCTGTCACCCCTCACAATATTTGTAACCCCCCACTGCTCCTATACAAAAAAGTTATATTCGTTAAATTTTTCTATTATTTAAATTGGGTTAACATTTCCTATTGCCCCCCCCCACCACCCCTCAATTTTTGTTAATACCCTCCCGGCCACCCACCGCCCCCTACATGTTTCAATCGGGTTAAAATTTCCCATCTTTTCCCCACCACCCTCCACATGATAAGCAAATTCTTACACCATCTATAAGGTATTGCTTATTGCCCGTTGATTTTTTTTATTCAATTTTCCATAAAGTTATTTATAATCATATTTAGAAAATTAATTTTACTACATTACAAAATTGTACAAATGCAATATAAAATTAACGAACCAGTCGAATGTCTAAATCGTGGTTCTCGCCATGAGCCCTACATTCCACAAAGAGGCAGTTTTAATAATTTTAGTTCATGTACTGGAACAAGCTACTTTGTTACGAGTCTGAAATTTTCACTTTAAAAAAAAATTTGTTCAGTCTTATATTTCAATAATGATAATATTATTTGTTAAACTTAGAGATAAAATTAATCAGTAAAATTCGTTTACTCAATACAATTAAATCAAATTGAAAACTATTTCTAACTCGTCATCCAGGTCAATTTTAATGCATAATCCATTTTTACTTTTGCACCTTGATAAAGCAACGTACAATTGGCCATGAGAGAATAAATGGTTTTTTAAACATAAGCCAACTTTGTCAAAACTTCGGCCTTCAGATCTATTAATGGTCATTGAAAATGCTAATACAAAAGGAAATTGCTAACTGTACAGAATGAAAGGTAATGATGATGTATTTTCAGTATTCAAAGTAAAATTTGGAATACAAAACTTTCCTCCGATTTTTCCAGCAGTTATAATATCAGATTTAATGCTGTATTAAAATAATTTTGTAATTAATAATCTTGTGTCATTACATAAGCCGTCAGCAGTACTTAAATTCCTGATCAACATTACGATTGCTCCAATTTTTAAAGTTAGCTTATGAGGTGGCAAACCTTCACAAATATTATTTAAAACTTTAACCAAAAAATTTATGTAAATATTGTCATCAGACTCATCAACTACTTTATAAGTTACATGATCTATGCTATAGTAAGTTCTCATTTTTCCTAGTAAAAGAGTGCGAACTTTGTTGCTCAAAAATTGAGTATATTCATTATGAGAAGGGAGAATAACATTATGTATTGAATAATTTTTATGTTTTAAGAAAATCGTCGATCAAATTTTATCAGTTTTCCATAATCCATAATTTTAAAATGATTTTGTTTTTCTTTTTCCGATTTCCAACAATAATTATGAAAAATCTGAGTCATTACAGCGAATATTATTACTTAATTCTATTCTATGAAAATATGACCAAAAAAATGATGATTTGATACTTTCGAATATAGTCATACTTCTGTTACTGTTTTTTAAAACCAGCCAGATTTGACAGAAATCTTCACCTAAAATTATTAACTTGTTTTAAAAATGGATGTCTCTATTTTATAATTTACGCAACGTTTTGTCGACTATTTCAAATGCTTTTTGAAGAATCATTAAAGCCTCATTCCAAATTCCTAAATCTACTGCTTTCAACTTTTCTCTTTTTGATTCTGATTCACGAAATGATTTTTCAACGAAATTCAAATCTAAAGGTAAACGAAAATTTCTGTGACTTGTCATTACTGTAGATATATATATATATATATATATATATATATGTGTGTGTGTGTGTGTGTGTGTATATACTAGTAGGGCTTTGCCCCCCTGCGCGCTCTGCAGGACAACCCCCTACTGTTCTTACTTGAAAGAAGAGACTTTAAATTTTATCTGTTAGTGGGGAGAGGTTGGTGCCTAGAATTTCGTAAGGAAGAAGAGTTTTTGATCTACATGGTTAACCATTAGTTATATATTAATCAGTAAATTCTCACACCATCCAGAAGGAACTATTGTGGTACGTGGAGAGTTTTTTTTTAAACTTTCCGTTATGTTTCAAAAAAAAATGTTTTATATAATATACATAGATTAAAATCAAGATCAAAAGAAAATTTTTTTAACTATTTGTGAACAAGAAGAAAAAGTATATTTCACAGATGGTCCTGGAGAATCCAGAGAAACCTACTTATATAAGACACTCATTTATTATTTTCTTTCTAGAGGTAAAAGTATTTTGCCAATGGCTTGGACAGAAATTGCATCGGTATTACTACCAAAAGGTCTGACCAGACATAGAACTTTCCGTTTACCTTTAGATTTAGATAATATTGAGAGTGTATTTTTAGAATTTGAAACTAAAATAAAAATTTAAGGAAAGTTAATTTAATTATATGGAACAAGGCTTCTATGATTCCGAAAAAAGCTCTAGGAATCATTGATAGTACGTTGAGAGACTTGTGTCAATACAAAACTTTGCTTTGGTAATAAATTAACAGTATTAGAAGGAGATTTTCGACAAATCCTTTCAGTTATAAAAAACGGTAATAGAACTACGATAGTAGAAGAAACTAATAAATCATCATTTTTATGGAAGTATTTCAAAATTTTAAGATTACAAACTAATATTTGTTCGAGTCATAAAGAATTTTCGAAATTATTGTTAAGAATTGGAGAAGGGGACATAAAAACATTTAACATTTCTGAATCCTGGATAACAGATGACGTCTGTACTAAAATATTTAATAAAAACAACAACTGTTCTGGTAATAACGTAATACTAACTTCACATAATGAATATCCTTTTTTTTAAACAATGAAATTTTAAGTAAATTAAATGGAGAGACAAAAACTTATTACAGCATCGATACTGCAACCTATTAAGGTGTTAATAAATCATATGATAATATTTATATAAAATTTCCCGTAGAAATTTTAAACAATATTCGTGAAGGCTTCCCACCTCAAGAACTTAAATTAAAAATAGGTACAATGGTTATGTTAATTAAAAATTTGAGTATATCAGACGGATTATGTAACGGTACACGATTGCGAATTACTAAATTGTTGAAGTTTAACGTAGAAGGCGAAATAGTTACGGGAAAAAAGTTAGTAATAAAGTTTTTATTACTAAAATTTCATTAAATACTGGAAATACTTCATCATTACCCTTTATTTTATATAGAAAACAATTCCTATTAGTTGTAGCAATTGCTGTGACTATGAACAAGTCTCAAGGTCAAAGTTTTGATTATGTAGGATTATACTTGAAAGAACCTTTATTCTCTCATGGTCAATTATACGTGGCTTTATTGAGTTGCAAAAATAAAAATGGAATTTTTGTTTAAATCGATGGAGAAAACATTTTAAATATTGAAAATGTAGTTTGGAAAAAAGTTGTGGATTATAAGTAATAATTTATCTAATAATAACAACATGATTTTGATATTCCTATACGTATGGACAAAATTTATTACCTAATAATACATCCCATAAATCTATATTATGTTGTGCCGATTGTACTAACTGTACCAATTTTAACATTGATTTAAAACAGAATAGGAAAAAACCTAAGTCTTCGTGGTTTGATAGGGCTTTATAAGTTGACACATAGAATAAGTCATCTTAATGTGAATAAATGGAACTACAATTGATATAAATTGATTTTTGGTCGTATTTAGATGCATCAATGAAATAGTTATAAATCATTCGTAAGTATGAAGTCTATCTATTTACCTCCTGGATGGTGTGGAAAAATAGATGAAAACAAAATATATTGTAAAAAACAAAATATGCTCTTATAAGTTTTTATTCTTGCAAATAAACATTTTTACGGTACGAAAATATATAACATATTATTTTTATGATATATTAAATATTTTTTTTTTTTTAAAGACTCTGAAAAAAACATAAATGACTAAATAATCTTAAAACTCGCAATACAAATAGTTTTATATGGTGAAACGTTGCTTAGAATGCCCCACACAGTTAACTATATAATATAACAGTTAACTTTATAATGTAATGTATAATAATAATAATGTTTTGCGCAATGACCCCCTATAACTTAATTTTGACTTTAAATTTATCTTGACGATGAGATAAATCGTGTTGATCAGACAGTTTTGTCTTAAAGTAATTTAACATTAGAGCGGATTAAAAATAATAGACTAATCCATATACGACACGTACAAGTCTGTATACACATCTAGGTCCAAGAAATACGATAAATACGATGTGATCCACAGTCTCCAAAAGAAGTGTGGCAGACGGTGGGGGGTAGTAGGGGGACTGTGGGGGGTCACAAAAAATGTGCGGGGGACTGTAGGGGGTCTGTGGCGGATGTGGGGGGCAGTGGGGGGTCTTAGAAAAAACTGCAATATGTCAAAATAAGGGAGAAAATGACAGTTTTTTACCTTATTTTCTGGGGGGTTGGTGGGGGCAGTGGGGGTGAATGGGGGGCTGTGGGGGGTTGTGTGGAATGCCCCACTTAGATAACTTTATAATGTAGGAAGATATATATGTATATATATATATATATAAAACGTATTTTTTCTAATTGCCACGTAAGCTTTTGTATGTACAAACAGGATCTTGTATAAAGATGACAAATAAATTTTGTTTAAGCTTACATATGCTTTGTCTGTATTAACAATCAATATAACACCCGACTACTTTAATTGTTCCTACCTTTAGCAACTACTAATTAAACAAAAATTCTTGCAAGGTAATAAGACAAATTTACATAACATAATTTAAGAGGAGATTTTCGAAGTTGTGAGTGTTTAAAATTAAAAGAAAGTATTTTTTGTCCTCTTATACACTCTTGCTTTTATTAAAAAGCGGTGAAATTAAGCAGAACATACATATGTTAAGCTGTTATGTTAAAATACAGTTGTTAAGTATTTATCATGTAATGTATTGTACTCTGTATTATGTTTTTTTTTGTTCGAAGATTTACAATCATGGTGTTTTAAAAAAGTTTTCTCAGTGGTATGTAGTGAATTAAGGAGCAATTTTTTTTTGCTGATACTATAAAATTAAGGTTCCTGTATTACTAAAGAAAAGGTAAAGGAAAAAAAACAGAAACAATAAATCAAAGGGTATATCAGAAAACAGATAAAACTATAAGAAAAAAAAACAAGTGGAAGGAAGGTGCTAGGGTAGCTAAGTATGCCAAGAAATATCTATCAAATTCTATGCCTGACTAAACATGAATATACATGTATTATCTATAAAACAATGTTGTATACAAAAATGATGCAGTTATCATTAGAACGAGTGCATGCAAATCATTAAAGTATGATACTAACAATTATTTAAATACACAATGAACTATCAGTTGTAAACGATATATAATGTAGATAATAAAAGTCATGGCAAGAGGTGCTGGTAACATCTCTAACATCAAGCTTAGATCTAACACATTTGCTCACACACTTATTCTCAGTACATTCTTAATACCCTCATTATATTTGTATCGGACAGACTAAGAATGATCATGCTGTCGTATTACTCCACCTTGAACAAGGCAGCATTCCACGCCACTAAATGTTGCTTCAAGTTACGACCAATATTATTTGAATGTTCGACATGTACTTGAAATAGGATCAAAAATAGAAAATAAAAAAACTGCAGATCGTGTAACTGTACCGTTTTTTATATGTTTAATTAGAAAAATCTTAATTTAACATGTAAGCTTATTGAAAAATCACATGAATTTACATTTATAAAGCAATAATTCGTCAAAAGCTTTTAAATTTGTTGTAGAGTAGATTTATTTTAGGTAAACCTTTTCAAATTTTAAATAGCGTATTAACATTGTTTTTATCTCTTTTAAAAAAGTTGGGAAGCAATTCACTTATCGATGAAAACGTTAAAAAAATACATATGTTGTAAAGAAGCACAGTATAAATAATGTCTCTTAACATAATATACAATCCAGTCTACAGATTTCAAGAAAAAATTCATGAAGTTTTGCCTTTTCGTCGTCTTTAACATTGGCTCCAATGAAAGTCGCCAAAAAACTTGTTGATAAATATCTATTACGATTGACGTAGCGAGGAGAATACTTTAAAAAAATGATAAAATTATAGTCCCTATTATGACTATAAATTTTACCACACTTACTTCTTTAATTGTTTTTCTTAACTGTGAGCTTGAACAGAAGAGATTTTGGTATTTGCTGGTGTGCTATAAATTTACCATTATTATACTAATTTTTGAATATGGTTCTCAATTGTTCAAACACTTTATTTTGTAAAAAGATTATAAGACCGAAATGTACATAATTATAAAACGATGTACCTGTTTTTCCATATTGTGTCGCTATTTTTGAAACTTTTAAGAAACCTAAATTTAGTATAATATTTTGAGACAATTGAAGCTTTTTTACTTGCATAAGACTATTTTATTTAACAAAAAATAATTATAACGTTTATTTGTTGACTAGAAGTATATAAATTCCTTGTTGAAGTTTGGTGCCATAATACGTACAGTTCTAAAGATAGGTTATATATTACTTTCTTCCGATTTATAAAATTATTTTTAAAATTGGTCATTTATTATATGTAGAATTAAATTTTTCTTGTGAATTCATAAAAATTTATAAATTATACAACTACCACAATTTTTTTATCAAGTTAGTTGTACAACAAATACATGAATTCTCATACTCTATGAATAGTAATACATTCCACGAATAGGGACATTTACCTTATGTTATTTATGACAACGTCTTTTAAGCACGTGCAGAATTTGAAAAAAACCCCGTCAGCAGTTACAGAGATATTTGCACAAACGATATTGATATTCCTACATTTTTTTATGAGGGAGATAAAAATGCACTGATGACACTGTCTGTCGTTAGCGTGGCTTGTTTCGTAGCATGATCCTTTTTTACAAAATCAGTTTTAAAAGCCATTTTACTCAAAATTATGATCTTAAACTTGGTATTGGCCTTAATAAGACTTGGTACTTCAATGCTATATCATAAAAATCGTTAAGTTTAAAAATTCCTAGCACACTTTTATCAAAAGAAAATTAGGTTGACTATGCTATTTACTCCCTACTTTTTATCTCTCGTACACAAATTATTTAGGCTATCCGATTAATACCATAAGAAACTAGATACCTTAAAAAACCTTTAAAATGTTTTATTCAGCTAAAAGAAATAAATTTATTAAATAAACAGTGTGTGGTTTAATATAACTTTTTATTACTTAAATTTTTGAATAAGCAGTAAATTAACATTTAAGTAAAGAATAAGTAACGAACCACACCATAACAAGAAGAAATCCACTTTTTATATCGGAACTCTTCATGGCATAGTGGGTAAGGTGGTTGGCGCGTGTGCAGGAGATCGACTGTTCGGATCTCAAGTAAAGCATTTTTTTAAGGGAATCAGTATGAACGAGCAATAGAATTTAATAAGAACTTAAAATGTGTGCTGTGGTGGCATGACATGGTGCGGCGTGGTGTAGTATAGTGTATATGGGACTAGTGCAGGTTGGTGCGGTGGTACGGGGTGCGGTGAGGGGGGAGTAAAATAAAAAAAACTACCTTTGTGACACATTTATCTTCTCTTAAAACCATAATTTTTAAATCATTCATTCACTCTAGTGCATAACGCACAATAGAAGTATAACTTAAAAAAGGTAGGGTACTAAAGTTTATTGTCTATTTCTTTGTATGCTTTCGTGGCTTCGGATCAAACATTTTTATTTGTTATGGAAATTTAATGTTACATTATTATTGTATCTACATACTCACTGGTAAATGATGTTTAGCTTCAGAAAAATTTAATTTTTCTGTTACGTCATGTAAGTCTTTACTGCTTCGGCATTTTTGTAGGCTAGTTGCTATTTCTCCGGGTAATTATTTGTAGTGAGCTTTGTGAAATACTAAATTTTTTTTTGTGGATTGAATGTTTAATAACTTAAACTATGCCATTTAACACTAAACTTACCGCTAACACTTATTGTAATTTTTTTTAAATGAAAATGATTTTCTAAACAAAATTGATGCAACAGTTTTGACGAGGTTGTTCATTGAGGGCATAGATATTATTTACTTACGACTTTTAGTCGCATATTTGATGACCTAGTAGTAACCTTTTACTGGTAGGTCATCCTTAGTTGATCTATCAGAAATCTGTAGCACTAAGTTTTTCACGATTTTTTATACTTTTTGGTACGCTTTGATATGTTTTACAATAATTTAAGGCTTATTAGATCTCATTGATTAAGCCTTAAATACAAATCATGGTAAAATCATGGAATTCTTTTTTAATTTTAAGTTCATGTTAATAAAATTGTAGCAATGGCGATCGTTATAACTTAGTTCACCATGAGGATTTTAAACACTATTGCCATATTTTTATAATTTGTTTTTTTTCTTAATACTATACCTTCCAAGGTCTCTTCTTCTAATTAACGCTATTGCTTCATTAGATTATGCACATTCATTGATATCGGTTTTTTTGCTTCTATCAATCAAAAGTAAAGTTATCACTTTTAATGGTAACTATTTTAATGTCACGAAGATTAACAAAATTTAGTAAGTCATAAGGAATTTTGATCTTAAGTAGTAAGTTTCTGTAACTTTGAGTATCCTTATGTTGCCAGGAGTTTGAATAATGCAGTTATTGTTAAGCGTTAGTTTTTCTGTACCTTGTTATTCAATCTCTGTCAGTAACATATTTAAAGAATAACTCCTACACAATTCCTAAATTGTAGTACTATTTTGTGCAGAGCACAACGACTGTTCTGCAATTTGAAATCTTATCCAACGGATTTCTGTTAATTTATATAATGTTCTTTAGCAATTTTTCAATGCTTCTGTAGATGGGTATACGAACAAAAAAATTCTGAGTATTACTTATAATATCATCAGGAAAAAGTGGGTCTGGTTAGCAATATAAAATTTTTTTATCTTTGACGCTATTATTTAAAAACTTTAAATCAACAAGGAAACAGTTTTGAGAAGTGATGCTTATTATCAGGTAACTGCATTAGGGCTCTATGCTTACTTGTTATTTGAGAACTAATTGTAAATTTCTTAGAATTAGTATCAAGTGATCAAGCGAGATTTTTGTCAAATTGATAGTAGCAGTTTGCTAGCTCCATAAATTATTTAACATTCGTCTGACTCCTTGGTTTCGAAAACATTTTAATAGTTTCTAACTCTTATAAACTTAGTGTTACTCTATAGATTTTTATTTTACGTTCTGAATCACTTACTTCGGGCATT
The DNA here is from genome assembly GCF_036245765.1 of Copidosoma floridanum. Classification (NCBI taxonomy): domain Eukaryota; kingdom Metazoa; phylum Arthropoda; class Insecta; order Hymenoptera; family Encyrtidae; genus Copidosoma; species Copidosoma floridanum. Next base: position 5,035,250 of record NW_028321911.1, read on the forward strand.
TCAAACCATTTTTTTTTTTTTTTTTTTTTTTTTTTTTTTTTTTCTTTTCACTGGGTTACCGTGACAGCCTAGTGGCCTAGTCACCAGAGCCATCTACTCACCACCCCTATGAGTCAGGGTGTATTGCCACACCCATTTTTAACCCTTTTTACTGATGTTGTACCTTATCTATGGGCACAGTGCGAGTTTCTCTATTGAAACACCTTACCAGTTAAGCTGTTACTCTATGTACCAATGGTGCATCGGGTCCACTTGCCACTGTAAAGCCTTCTCTCGGAGAGGACTTAATATTTCAGAACTTCGACTCCTCGCCGATTAATCCAGCACTCTCTGCCAAAGCATTGGATCCAGGTGAAATACCATCACCAGAGAAGCCCTATGTTTCAGGGACCACTCCTCGCCGGTAAGGCCAGCGATCCCTGCCTGGTGCATCGAATCCACTAACCCTCACCTATACCCCTAACACTGTTTCACATTTACTTAGCCCCGAAGACCTGTGGGGCGAGGAAAAAATCCTGGAATTACTCTGAATGAAAATTCTACAGATAAGCCCACCCCAAAGCAGCTGGAGTTACATAGGATATTTTTCCGATTAAAACAGTTTTAAAAAAAATCTGCATTCACTGGGAATCGAACCTATGGCGCCTTAAACAGCGTTGTATCAGGAACAAGCCCACTGAGTCAACGCAACTCTCTAACATTTTTCGATCTTGTAGTTTTGAATTTAGTTTTTGAAGCCTTGCAAGTAAGTTATTTATTCCTCTCACGTGATCTTTTAAAGTTCCTGATCGTACAATAATGTTATCAAGAAATACAAAGAACTAAAGAACATTTAGTCCCGATAAAATTACATCCATTTAACTCTGTAACGTGGCTAATGTATAACATAGTCCAAACAGATTTTTTATACAATTTTAATGATTGTTAGGTGTACTAAAAGTTTTAAATCTATCTGCAGGGTAAACTTTCGTTAAATAAAAGCAAGTATCTGGATGAAGACGTAGAAGTATTTCAAGCCTCTAAATTGTTCTAATTTCTTTGTAATGTTAAGGAGTGGACAAGCATTGGAAATAGCTTTATTTCTCGGTTTTCGGTAATCTATTACTAACCCATATTTTTTCCTATCAGGTCGTTGCTTCTTAGATATTACTTAAGAAGGATTACTGTAAGGGCTATTTGATTTTATTATCCTACAACCTGCTAATAATCTTTTTATTTAAGTTTTTATTCCTTGGCTTAATGATAAAGTATAGCAGTATTACTTAATATGTACGGGATGACTGTCTGTCATTGATAATTTTTGTGTCATAATAGAAGTATGAGGAGCCAGATCACTTGGAATGTCAAATAAGTAAGCGTGATTTTCTATAACTTGTTGCTTTTTTCCCATATACTAACTTTCAAATAAAAAGAATCTTTTCGCTCATTAACTATGAATTTTAAGCGATCTTTAATGATATTAAGATATGATATTTCCTTCTAGATCATTGAAAAAAATTCTTCAATTTTCATATTATCTAATGGCTTCAGTTTCTGTTAAAGTTCCTCTATTTTTGCCATCTTAACTTTTGTGTTGATAGCTGTCATACGACAGTAACCTTCTTTGCAATCTACTATTTTCTCACCTATGTAATTTTCAGAGTTAGTACACTATAGCAGTTCTGGGTTACCCCTAGCTACCCCCTAAAGTCGTATGAATCTACTAACGGGGATGCACCCCTGCACCCTTTGCGTGTTAACACCTGTTCAGTTTTGTACCTGAATATTTGCCGACAAACCTTTTCTAAATTCAAATTGCGTCACGTTTGTTATTCTTGTATTAAAAATAAAGTAATTTTCCGATCATACGCCTTTATCATCGCGTACATTTGCAATGCCTAAGAGACCGTTTTACCTTTACTCTTGTACCTTTATTTATCAATGTACTAGAATTTCTACTTTAACTTTTGTCTCTATAAATATTGCTCTGCGAGCATAGTATGTTAGTTAGCACGCCGCGGCGGCAGAGAAAGCTTCTCTCCGCTTGCCTTCACTTGAGCACATTTTCATAACTTAAGCACTGTAAATATATTGTATATATTTTTATTGCACATTTGCGTTACATTTATTTTCCACCGTAAACCACTTCCACCTCTACACGACTGAACTGGATTGGGAGCAGCATAAAACCCCTTCCCTCGTGAACATTTTTGGTAGCAGAGCGTGGTTCCAGGGACCGACGGTCAGTGCAGGAGTGGATATATGCTAGTGCTCAGTGAAGCCTTGAATTTTGCCTTGACCATTTGATGCCGTGTAGGTGAACGTGCTCTCGTGAAGCTGCAGTAGTGATTCATTCAAGGAATCAGAGTGTGTGCATGCTCTCCGTGCTTGAATTTGCCAAGGCGGGCGGTCGTTAGCTGCCAACACTCAGCCCTATTATCAAGCGCTTCATCGCGACATCGACTGCGTCATGGCAGACGTCAAGGAACTCAAAATTTTACTTAAGCGTCAACAGGAGTTGTACAAAAGCATTAGCAATGCTTACGAAAACCTCAAGAAGCGCGGCAAGGATAAGTTCACTCGTGCAATCATCGAGAGCCGTATACAGCAACTACGAGTAAACTGGGATGACTTCAAGGACACTCATCTCAGGATTCTCAACATTGCTCCAGACGATACTAAGAACATCGGCTATTTCGATGAAAACATCTACGAAATCGCCGAAGAAGCTTACCTCAATTTGGCAGCTAATTTGGCTGAACAGCTCGGAAAACTTCCTGCATCGCCCGCATCAGACCCAGCTCCTGTTCCACCAGCTAACTCTCGCAACCTGCCGTCCATTGCTGTGCCCACATTTTCCGGACATTTCAACGACTGGCTCGAGTTTAAGGATCTGTTCTCTGCGATTATACTCAACGATTCTCGACTTTCCAACGTCGAGAAGCTTCAGCACCTCAAGGCGCATGTGCAAGGCGAGGCGGCTGAATTGTTGAGGACGATCCAGGTAATCGACGCCAACTTCGAGGCTGCATGGAAAAGGTTGGAGGATCATTATGCAAACAAGCGGCGCTTGGTTGCCGCGCTAACTCGCGATTCGCTAGCCGCGCCGGCTGTAAGCAACGAATCGCTGCTCGAACTCAAGGCATTGCTCAGTGGCACTGTCAATGCCTTGGCTGCACTTAAACAGCTTAAGCGTCCGACGGACCAGTGGGATGACTTGGTGGTCGCTGTTACAGCTCGGAAACTCGACGCTTGAACTTTCCGAGAATGGGAGTCATCGCTCAGCAGTACCCACGAGCCTCCTGCACTTGAAACGCTCGTGCGTTTCATTGAACAACGCATCTCGATGCTCGAGATCGTCGCGTCTTTTACAGAGAAGGCAACACGGAAGAAGGACAAGACGGCGTCTTCTACTTCGCACGCATATACCGCCTTTACGGAGAAATGCCGCTTTTGCCAAGGTGAGCATTTCATACTACGCTGTGCCGATTTCAAAGCAAAATCGCCACACGAACGCAAACAGTTTGTTGAGGCCAAGAACATGTGCTATAATTGCCTTGGTGCTCACAAACTCGCAAGCTGCAAATCAAGCAAACGATGCCTAACTTGCAACGGGTATCACCATACGCTGCTGCACGAGAATTCTGCCACTACAGTGCATCTTGCATCTTCTGCATGGCCTGCTACACTCACGAAAGGGAGTCGCGTATCCTGTCATTGGATAGCATCGCCAGACTCTTCAAACACTACGCTGTTGCCTACTGCGCTCATCCGAATTCAAGGCCCAGACGGACGCACACTCATCGCTCGTGCCATGCTCGACAACTGCTCTCAGTGATCCTTTGTAGCAAAGAGCCTGCTAAGTAAACTTCGCCAGGAATATGAAGAGGCCAGTATGGAGGTCATTGGCATCGGTGGCATCAAGACTCCGCGAGTTCATGGAAAAACTTACCTTACTCTCGCCTCCATGGTTAGCGACGGGAAGCTCACGTGCGAAGCTCTAGTGCTCTCGCTCATATCCAGCTACAGGTCAGGAAACTTCAAGCTTCCAGGCGACTGGAAGTATCTACAGGGTTTGGAGCTTGCAGACGACTTTCGAGCCGATCTGACGGAAATTGAGTTGCTGCTAGGAGCTGATGTGCTTCCACGAGTTCTTCAAGAGGGCTTACGCATCGGACTACCTGGGACACCCATGGCCCAGCGCACCATATTCGGCTGGACGTTTTCCGGTCCATTACATTATTGACATTTTCAAAATACAGACTCTAAGTTTGTTTTACATAAGTGCAGTGCTAATTGTTAATACTCCGTTTTCCCCGAACCGTAGTATGGCGGGCGGTATGTTCAGTTTTGTACCTGAATATTTGCCGACAAACCTTTTCTAAATTCAAATTGCGTCACGTTTGTTATTCTTGTATAAAAGTTGAAGTAATTTTCCGATCATACGCCTTTATCATCGCGTACATTTGCAATGCCCAAGAGACCGTTTTACCTTTACTCTTGTACCTTTATTTATCAATGTACTAGAATTTCTACTTTAACTTTTGTCTCTATAAATATTGCTCTGCGAGCATAGTATGTTAGTTAGCGCGCCGCGGCGGCAGAGAAAGCTTCTCTCCGCTTGCCTTCACTTGAGCACATTTTCATAACTTAAGCACTGTAAATATATTGTATATATTTTTATTGCACATTTGCGTTACATTTATTTTCCGCCGTAAACCACTTCCACCTCTACACGACTGAACTGGATTGGGAGCAGCATAAAACCCCTTCCCTCGTGAACAACACCCTATTAATAAACTTTAACTTTTTACATAGTTTTTAAGGTAAAAGAAACAAGGTCTTAAATTAATAAGAAAAAAAAAAATTATTTCGATTCCAAACGTCGATTCCATAAGTTATAATTATAACTAAATAAAAATATACAATGAATACCTTTTACATAAAAAAGAGATAGGTGTTATAACCAAGTCAGCTTCAGTTAGTGTGTGGTGAACAATAAAAAAAGGTTCATGATAAATGAAAATAAAGAATGTAATAATTAACCAAATAAAATAAGGCCATTATAGTACTAAAGATATCTTTAAAAAAAAATAGTGTCATTTATCAGTTTTATTTTTTAATTTTTTCTTTATTCACATAAATATTTCAATTTACTGATAGATACAAATTAATATCTAATTTTTTGTTTATCATAGCTTAATCTGTATTTTAAAAGAAGTATAAAAATTGTATATTGAAGATTACTGTAACGGTTACTACATATTTACATGTTGTTAAAAATCTTTATTTACTCTTTTATAAGCTCTATTGTAAAGCTTCGTTGTTGCGTCTTTCCTTTAAAACTTGTCTCCACAATGTTTACAAATTAGATTCTACTCTAGATTATGTATGTGTAAAAGTTGCCCTAAATGTGTTGCTCTTAACAACTTTTCATCATAGATAAAATCACATATGATTTAACCGTAGGTTTGCTTTCTTAGTATGCATACGTAATATTTCTCACTTCATTAGTATATTGCATATGCTATATTTAAAAAAATCAGTTGTTATACATTTTTTTTTTTAATTTTTTAAGTTTCTTGTAGTATCAATAAGATATGGGCAATATTTACAACTAATCAGGTGTATGAACATTGCAGAACAAAAAAAAAAAAACAAAAAAAAACAATGAATTTTTAATAATACATTTAAAGTTTCGGAATAAAGACGAACTCAATAAGAACTACTGTAATAAATAAATTTAGAATAGTATGTCTAAAAGATTATAAGTGCTTCTTTTTGGAACTTGTATAAAATAAATAATAATGCACAATATTACTTAAAGATATTAAATTAAATTATTTAGTTCAACATGATTTACTTAAGAATACTGCTATTCTAATGGGCTTATTAAGAGGACCCAAACCGTAAATTGAAGATAGTTGAAAGGAAGCGATTAGTGTTATGCTTTTCTATCAACCAAGATAACTTTTTGCTTGGTTTTTAGCTTTGAAAAATATCCAAGGTGACATGATAGTAAATAAAAATAAGGAATTTTTCACAGGAAATTTTAGTATTGATAAAGATAATTTTGCTTTCTTACATATAAACCAAATATAAGAATTAAAAATAAATCGTGTTAATCTATTAACTTACTTATACTGCAGAAAAATAAAACAAAAGAATATAACACTTATAAAGTACTTTTTCGTAAGACACTGATTAATTTCATGTACGTCAATGTAAATTACGATCAAAAAATAATGTTTGATACTCTATGTAAAAAAAATAACAAAATTGACTTTGTAGATGGCCCTGGAGGTAAAGAAAAAAATCTATATATATAAAACACTAATTCTTTATTTTATTGCTAATGGTAGATTAAACTTTACCAATGGCATGAACTAGTATTGCATCAATGTTGCTTCCTAAAGGAATGACAAGTCACAGAACTTTTTGATAATCTTTGGACTTCAGAGATTTTAAAATTATATTTTTAGAATTTGAAATTTACAAAAAAAAATTACAAGAGGTAGATTTAATTCTTTAGGACGAAGCGTTAACGATTTCAAAAGAAGCTTTAGATATTTTTCACAAAACTTTACTGGAGCTGTACAATATGGAAAAATATAAATAAGTTAAAAAAATTAATAATAATACAATTTTTGTTTAAGGAGAAATGTTAAGAAAATTTTTCTAGGTATAAAAAACAGTGACAGAAGTAAAATAATAGCGGAAACTATAAAGTGATTACTTTTATGGTATCATTTCCAGATTTTTAAATTAAAAAAAAAATTATTGTTGAAATGATGAAAACGTTCAAAAAATAATCATAAAAATATGGAAAAGGTGAAACCAAAACGTTTCGTGCTCATAAAAAATAGATTAATGACGATGTCCACTGAAACATATTTTAAAACAATAAATACTCAGTAAAAAATCTTATCTTTACTTTTCATTAATTATTCACTTTTCTTTATAATGCAATTTTCAAAACACTTAAAAAAAAATTTAAAATTGTGTTATATCTTATGTCAAGAAATTAATAAAAGTGTTCATAAGTCAGATAGTAAAATTTATATAAATTTTTTTTAGAAATGCAAAATAATATCTGGGAAGGCTTACAACTTGATAATCTAAATATAACAATTATGATTTTGCATAAAAATTCTGTTTGGCCCTTTATAAAGATAGTAAAAAAAAATTAGGACACGTACTTTTTTTTATGTTAACACGAACTGACAGATGTACAGCACGACAAATTTTAAGAGTGGAGGTAAAATACGTCATAGGAATACAAAAATTGTGTCATTTTGTGACATCAGAAGCACCCACTCCTGAACTTCAACTAGCTCTATCTTTTTCAATCCATGTTTACATGAAAAAAAAACCCCTAATATTTGTTTACGATCTACGAGACAGACCAAATAAAATTTTTAATGAAATATCCTGATTGTATGTATTTAGTCCTTACCGGTAATCACCTCGGGCACTTTCTTCCGCTTCTCACTCAGTGCCTCTGTCGAGCAGCGGGAGCCTCGGTGAATAGTATGTATAGCAATCTTAAAAAAAAAACGTAAGTATATCAGATGAGTTGTGTCATGGTACAACGTTGCAAACAACTAAATTATATTAGTACAATACAAAAATTAAAATAATGGCTGAAGGGAAAATAAAAAAAAAAGGGACGCTGATATTTCGCCTAATTGTCAAACCACCTAATTCATAACATATCGCCTAATTTTTGACATTTTACCTAAAATTTATGTCACTTCGCCTAATATTCATGACGTTTCGCCTAACCTTAAAATTTGTTTCAGCTAACAGAGCTTTTATATGTGTGCACATATCATTACGTCTAAAATGTATGTCACTTAGCCTAATAATCATGACATTTTGCCTCATTATCATATCATTCTGACATTTTACTCAGACTGTATGTCACATGATCACGGTCGCGCAGCGGTAGAGTTGCAGTTCCATCGATCTCCAAGGTTACGCAGCATTTAGTGCGGTGAGTAATTATATGGGTGTCCATTTAAGTCTTGCCATTTCGCCTGTGCTGTTGATTTTTGAGGGTCGATGAACTGTTTTTCTTACGCTTTGTCAACGTAATCATAGGTGAGATAAGGTAAGTCCTGGTGTTTATGTGTATAAACATCTAAATACTACACTGAGGAAAGTGGTGTTAGACAAAAAATTATAACTATAATAAAAATCAATATATTTTTTAGGAAAGCTGAGATATACTTGCCGTATTATAAAAATTACTATGCTACATAGAAAAACCAGATTATATTAAAATTTGCTATTAAACATAGTAATATTTATTTTGTTCAAAAATAATTTATACATTTAAGTTAGAGAAGAAAAATATATATTTATATTATATTACGCAGGCAATATTGATGTATAACTAACAAAAGATTGAGATACATAGTTTGTATTTGTGTATAGATATTCTTATTTCCTTCAGATATTTATGTCTTCGTCTTTGTCTTTGTGGTGGGTATTCAACTGTATACTCGAGAATCAATAATTTGAGGCACCGTTGATTCTTACTGCTCCACGGCAGGGTATGCTTTACACCGCAGAGCCAGGCACCGTTTTCGTTACTTTTAGATGGCACGGTAGCATTACACCATACTGACGAGGAGTACCACAGCGTTTGGGACGTATGGAAAAAACCACAGAGGTACCCACGAAAAAGTGACGGAGCGGGGTCTTGAACCCGAGCCCTTTAGACGGAGGGCAAGTGCTCTACCACTTAAGCCACTGTAAACTCTAGATATTCATGTATTTAAAAAATAATTTTATTTTAAAAAAGGTCTGCATTGACCGGTAATTAAACCTCCATCCTTTGGCTTCCATATCAGGCTCCGTAACCACTATACCACGGTATATTATGTCTGCTCAAGCATGGATAAAGCACATGTTGTGGGAACGTGTACTATTTATGATACACAATAACGTTGAAAATCAAAGGGTTATAGATCACGGTGTCAACAGATAATTAGTCAATTCAAAGTTATTTGTCTGTACCAATCAATTTTTAACCCTTATAAATTAAAAAATATGTTTCTCGTAATGATTACATTAGTATAACCTCAAATTTAAAACTCAATAGGCGTGTATACCTATAGACATCGTATAAAATTAGTTTCGAACATAGTGATTATTAATATACTGAATAGCAATGCAGTGGAATGAGCTACATAGCAAATTCTACTTTAGAATGTTGGACATTTTAAAACGATTACAATAAAATTAACTATGTTGTACAGCAAAAATTATACTATCTCAACTCTTACTATGTTAGATATAGTAATTTTCATTATGCCGTATGATAGGTAGCGTTCACAGTGGTAGATTTAGTATAAAACTAGTGTCAGGGCTGAGCGTGTAACTTGAGCCATGTCGTAAATATAATTGGCATCGGGTCAAATATTATATTTACGACGTTTCATAAAAAGCAAAATCTTAAATTTGGTGATTTAACGTCACATGTCCCATCGTTGCTGTGAAAAGGGTGTGTAGACGTGCAAAAAATACTTCGACACCGGCAAAAGGATTCGACTGGGGCCATTCGGGTGAAATATTAAATATTTGTTCAAAAGTATCTTACCACTAGGCATGCATTATCTTAAAACTCGGGCTGAATTTAAACTTGATTTGATTGTTAAGACACGTAACAGAAAAAAAAAATGTTAAAGTGTGCGATCTATTTCCTACTAGTTTGAGGGCATTCGGTGTAGGTATGCGTCTTACCTTACGGGCTCCACTAGTTGAGTAAATTGTAGCGCGCTCGCCAGGAATCGATATTAATGGCTTTTTGAGAGTTGATCGCGACCGGTGACCGGTCACAATACACTCAGAAACTCAGTAGTTCAATCGGGGAATCCGATAATCGTCGACTTCGACGAGATAAGTCAAAGTAACGTGGCGTCAACTTAACCTTTTATCCCATATTTAAAAAGTAAATGACGTAACAAGACCAATACACTTTCCGATTTATCGAATTCACCGATTGATCCCCTGTTGGGGGATCTGATCGCAATATTTCGATACAGCCTGATACTATTCTATAAATCTCGAAAATAGCGCTCTAATTGGTTAGTTCCAGTGATATTCGATGGAATACTTAGTTCAGAATAACTGACCAATCAAAGAGCTGCATCGAGTGATATCGGGCTGTACCGAAGTATCGCGATCAAAAGCACAGGGACGTAAGAAAAGCATTGGTTGATACGTATGTATGTGGGGAAGTATGAGGCACTACCGGCAGCCCAACTTTATTAATTAATAATGACGAAACTTCTTGGAGTAAAGCTATGAAAAAAATCTCATTTCAAATGCACAGTATTATAATCATGTATACTAAACATTGCCGTGTCAAACTGGTATTTGAAAATTCTTGTACGGCCATTTTTTTCGATTGACAATTGTAACCGCTACTTGTACTAAATTACTGTTATTATTATGTTCGTAATTTAGTTTTCTAGAAGAATCAGCAAAAACCATTCAGGACAATCAATTCAAAATAATTTTTTTTATTAATTCCTTGTTAGTATTAGAGACATACAGGGTGACGGAGTGACCTAACCTCCACCGCATGCACCGTTTTCACACTATCTGTGAAAACGTAAGTGCATAGTGCTTGTGTATGCACGTGTATATAGATGTACTAAACAGTGCTATTCTTACGTCTTTGCATATCATGTATATGCCAATTTAAATTTGGAATCGTTATGTTGTGGTAGCCCCATAGATGCAGGGTAGAGCTGCAGGACATAATTTTCTCTATAAGCTGCTATGCTTAGTCTATCCTGGGGCTCTACAATAGTAAACGATGTATCGTCATATTGCAAAATTCCTCTCTAAAATTTCTTTAGTTTTCTCAATTTTCTCAAACCTTTTTTATTCGAAGACTTTCAAGAGAAGTTTGTGATATCGCGATATATCGTTTAAGTTGGTAGAGCCTCTTGTGACAAGTTTCGATATATCGAAAAAAATAGTTTTTTGCGATATCCCATAGACCACGCATGCGGCTTAACATAAAAAAACTAAAATCGCAAGCACAGTCTTAGGGAATATCGCACAATTTTTTAGTTTTTTCGATATATCGAAACGTGTGACAAGGCTCCTTGAGTGGTTTTGGGTATCTTAAATATATGATTTTAGCTCTGGTCTCAACTTCAACACAAAAACCTGACGTCGCGTTAACATTTAGATATCTGTTTGGACGTGACGTCAAGATTCATGGTTGGTGCTGCGACCGCAGCAAGACCCAGATACTTAAGGGTGCGTTCGATTCACATCGGGCGATCGCGTATTGATCTCTCATCGGTTAGTTACTCCCAAGTACAGTATATCTACAAATAATACTGGTACTTGTACATGAATATACCAGACTATATCCGATCAGCAATCGATACGTGACTGATACGCAACCGACTGATGTAAATTGAACGCAATCTTGGGTACCGCAATACCACCGTTACTACAGGATAGACCTTTTGCACAGCAGGATAGACTTCACACGGCAGCTTATGGAGAAATTCCATCCTGCATCACTCTATTCAGCATCATGTGACTGGGTTCGTATTCCGTAACTTGTCCAGCTTACATTTACGCTTACTACAGTAGACTCCAGTTAGCGCAAGTGTCAGCAACTAGCTAGCTATTGCATGAAGTTACCCCCGGGGTGGTATTTTGTAACGTGTCTAGCTTACATTTGCCCTAGCTAGACTAGACACACTAAACTTGACGTCATGTTACAATGCTAAAGTGAATGGTAACGTTCTATCAAAGCTAGCTAGTCTATAGTCTAGCGCTAGGCTAGCTGGTGCACGAAGTTACGGAATGCAGTCTTTGGACTTACACTGGACGTATTAGGTTATGCCACACAAGCTTATCCCCCAGATGGCGCGATCGTGCCTACGAGAATGTGGCGTCTTCAAGTGTAAGCATATATACAATGTCTACATGTATTCGTTTGTATTGGGATCGGGTTATTGAGTTATTTGGAACTCAAAATCCTAATATTGGAGTTTCAAATGTTTACCACAATGTACATGGATAGAAGGAGGCGTGGCGCTGACGTCGGAGAGCCTACTCTCGCGGAGTCTCGCAGATTCCAAAATTCAGCACCTCACGTAAAACTACATTGGTAATTGGCGCTTGAGCTTAGTTTAAATCACTATATATATATATATATATATATATATATATATATATATATATATATATATATATATATATATATATATATATACATGCGCACCCTATATGTATACACGTCTATTTGCGGTACACCGTACTTCCACGTGAGGTGATGCGTCGATGTCGCACGATGCATTAACATGCGTTTTAAATGGGATTGCTTGACGTGACAATATGGATGAGCAAAATATATATCGATGTACCGGAAGTACTGATATTTTTTCACCGATATATCTACACGTTTTGCCGTTTCATTTTTCCACCGATATATCGTAGATCGATAGATTTTCAACGGTATCAAAATGACATCACGAACAATATATTTTCGTCCATACAAACATTTAACTGTCAAGATTATTAAAAACAAGAAAAACGGTGGAAAAAATTACGCACTGCAAATATACACAGTGCGTTTTTTATCAGTTAATTATTTTTGTATGTGCTAATACTTGAAATTAAACCCAATTTCCGTGTGCATTTATATACACATCTATCGATGTATCGGAATATCGGTGTACTATTCCGATAACATCGATATGCTTCAGATATATCATTAATATATGGATATATTTTTTGAGTTTGCTCAAAGTAACTCATTGCACACTACACTTACACTGTCATCTATGCAACTCAACTACTCTATGTCTTTAAACGAATTTCGATACTTTCGACTGTATATGTGATAGTCTCCCAGTGTCCGGACACCGTTGAGACTATCATTTTTGTCAATACACTGACACTGCCATCTATGAATCTTGGGTGCTCCAACTATCTAAACAAATTTCGATACTATCGACTATATACGCGATACTCTTGCAGTGCCGACCCATCATTGAGACTATTAATTGTGTCGAGTCACTGTTGCGTCGTGTCGCGATACTCTCGCAGTGTCGAGACACTATTGACACTATCGTTTTTGTCGAGTCACTGTTGCGTCGTGTCGCGATACTCTTGCAGTGTCAAGACACTATTGACACTATCGTTTTTGTCGCGTAGCTGTTGAGTCGTGTCGCGACAATTCAACGTCGGTACCTTGGGCTACATGATGGCTCTAATAAAAAAAAAAAAAAAAAAAAAAAAAAAAAACTAAGCACCTATACATATGTATACTTAAATACAAAGGTTAATGTTCACTAAATTCTCGAAGACGCTCCTAGCTGTCTAAATCACCAAATGCAGGAATGCCGAAAATTCTTCTGTACCGACGTTGAATTGTCGCGACACGACTCAACAGCTACGCGACAAAAACGATAGTGTCAATAGTGTCTCGACACTGCGAGAGTATCGCGACACGACTCAACAGCTACGCGACAAAAACGATAGTGTCAATAGTGTCTCGACACTGCAAGAGTATCGCGACACGACGCAACAGTGACTCGACAAAAACGATAGTGTCAATAGTGTCTCGACACTGCGAGAGTATCGCGACACGACGCAACAGTGACTCGACACAATTAATAGTCTCAATGATGGGTCGGCACTGCAAGAGTATCGCGTATATAGTCGATAGTATCGAAATTTGTTTAGATAGTTGGAGCACCCAAGATTCATAGATGGCAGTGTCAGTGTATTGACAAAAATGATAGTCTCAACGGTGTCCGGACACTGGGAGACTATCACATATACAGTCGAAAGTATCGAAATTCGTTTAAAGACATAGAGTAGTTGAGTTGCATAGATGACAGTGTAAGTGTAGTGTGCAATGAGTTACTTTGAGCAAACTCAAAAAATATATCCATATATTAATGATATATCTGAAGCATATCGATGTTATCGGAATAGTACACCGATATTCCGATACATCGATAGATGTGTATATAAATGCACACGGAAATTGGGTTTAATTTCAAGTATTAGCACATACAAAAATAATTAACTGATAAAAAACGCACTGTGTATATTTGCAGTGCGTAATTTTTTCCACCGTTTTTCTTGTTTTTAATAATCTTGACAGTTAAATGTTTGTATGGACGAAAATATATTGTTCGTGATGTCATTTTGATACCGTTGAAAATCTATCGATCTACGATATATCGGTGGAAAAATGAAACGGCAAAACGTGTAGATATATCGGTAAAAAAATATCAGTACTTCCGGTACATCGATATATATTTTGCTCATCCATATTGTCACGTCAAGCAATCCCATTTAAAACGCATGTTAATGCATCGTGCGACATCGACGCATCACCTCACGTGGAAGTACGGTGTACCGCAAATAGACGTGTATACATATAGGGTGCGCATGTATATATATATATATATATATATATATATATATATATATATATATATAGTGATTTAAACTAAGCTCAAGCGCCAATTACCAATGTAGTTTTACGTGAGGTGCTGAATTTTGGAATCTGCGAGACTCCGCGAGAGTAGGCTCTCCGACGTCAGCGCCACGCCTCCTTCTATCCATGTACATTGTGGTAAACATTTGAAACTCCAATATTAGGATTTTGAGTTCCAAATAACTCAATAACCCGATCCCAATACAAACGAATACATGTAGACATTGTATATATGCTTACACTTGAAGACGCCACATTCTCGTAGGCACGATCGCGCCATCTGGGGGATAAGCTTGTGTGGCATAACCTAATACGTCCAGTGTAAGTCCAAAGACTGCATTCCGTAACTTCGTGCACCAGCTAGCCTAGCGCTAGACTATAGACTAGCTAGCTTTGATAGAACGTTACCATTCACTTTAGCATTGTAACATGACGTCAAGTTTAGTGTGTCTAGTCTAGCTAGGGCAAATGTAAGCTAGACACGTTACAAAATACCACCCCGGGGGTAACTTCATGCAATAGCTAGCTAGTTGCTGACACTTGCGCTAACTGGAGTCTACTGTAGTAAGCGTAAATGTAAGCTGGACAAGTTACGGAATACGAACCCAGTCACATGATGCTCAATAGAGTGATGCAGGATGGAATTTCTCCATAAGCTGCCGTGTGAAGTCTATCCTGCTGTGCAAAAGGTCTATCCTGTAGTAACGGTGGTATTGCGGTACCCAAGATTGCGTTCGATTTACATCAGTCGGTTGCGTATCAGTCACGTATCGATTGCTGATCGGATATAGTCTGGTATATTCATGTACAAGTACCAGTATTATTTGTAGATATACTGTACTTGGGAGTAACTAACCGATGAGAGATCAATACGCGATCGCCCGATGTGAATCGAACGCACCCTTAAGTATCTGGGTTTTGCTGCGGTCGCAGCACCAACCATGAATCTTGACGTCACGTCCAAACAGATATCTAAATGTTAACGCGACGTCAGGTTTTTGTGTTGAAGTTGAGACCAGAGCTAAAATCATATATTTAAGATACCCAAAACCACTCAAGGAGCCTTGTCACACGTTTCGATATATCGAAAAAACTAAAAAATTGTGCGATATTCCCTAAGACTGTGCTTGCGATTTTAGTTTTTTTATGTTAAGCCGCATGCGTGGTCTATGGGATATCGCAAAAAACTATTTTTTTCGATATATCGAAACTTGTCACAAGAGGCTCTACCAACTTAAACGATATATCGCGATATCACAAACTTCTCTTGAAAGTCTTCGAATAAAAAAGGTTTGAGAAAATTGAGAAAACTAAAGAAATTTTAGAGAGGAATTTTGCAATATGACGATACATCGTTTACTATTGTAGAGCCCCAGGATAGACTAAGCATAGCAGCTTATAGAGAAAATTATGTCCTGCAGCTCTACCCTGCATCTATGGGGCTACCACAACATAACGATTCCAAATTTAAATTGGCATATACATGATATGCAAAGACGTAAGAATAGCACTGTTTAGTACATCTATATACACGTGCATACACAAGCACTATGCACTTACGTTTTCACAGATAGTGTGAAAACGGTGCATGCGGTGGAGGTTAGGTCACTCCGTCACCCTGTATGTCTCTAATACTAACAAGGAATTAATAAAAAAAATTATTTTGAATTGATTGTCCTGAATGGTTTTTGCTGATTCTTCTAGAAAACTAAATTACGAACATAATAATAACAGTAATTTAGTACAAGTAGCGGTTACAATTGTCAATCGAAAAAAATGGCCGTACAAGAATTTTCAAATACCAGTTTGACACGGCAATGTTTAGTATACATGATTATAATACTGTGCATTTGAAATGAGATTTTTTTCATAGCTTTACTCCAAGAAGTTTCGTCATTATTAATTAATAAAGTTGGGCTGCCGGTAGTGCCTCATACTTCCCCACATACATACGTATCAACCAATGCTTTTCTTACGTCCCTGTGCTTTTGATCGCGATACTTCGGTACAGCCCGATATCACTCGATGCAGCTCTTTGATTGGTCAGTTATTCTGAACTAAGTATTCCATCGAATATCACTGGAACTAACCAATTAGAGCGCTATTTTCGAGATTTATAGAATAGTATCAGGCTGTATCGAAATATTGCGATCAGATCCCCCAACAGGGGATCAATCGGTGAATTCGATAAATCGGAAAGTGTATTGGTCTTGTTACGTCATTTACTTTTTAAATATGGGATAAAAGGTTAAGTTGACGCCACGTTACTTTGACTTATCTCGTCGAAGTCGACGATTATCGGATTCCCCGATTGAACTACTGAGTTTCTGAGTGTATTGTGACCGGTCACCGGTCGCGATCAACTCTCAAAAAGCCATTAATATCGATTCCTGGCGAGCGCGCTACAATTTACTCAACTAGTGGAGCCCGTAAGGTAAGACGCATACCTACACCGAATGCCCTCAAACTAGTAGGAAATAGATCGCACACTTTAACATTTTTTTTTTCTGTTACGTGTCTTAACAATCAAATCAAGTTTAAATTCAGCCCGAGTTTTAAGATAATGCATGCCTAGTGGTAAGATACTTTTGAACAAATATTTAATATTTCACCCGAATGGCCCCAGTCGAATCCTTTTGCCGGTGTCGAAGTATTTTTTGCACGTCTACACACCCTTTTCACAGCAACGATGGGACATGTGACGTTAAATCACCAAATTTAAGATTTTGCTTTTTATGAAACGTCGTAAATATAATATTTGACCCGATGCCAATTATATTTACGACATGGCTCAAGTTACACGCTCAGCCCTGACACTAGTTTTATACTAAATCTACCACTGTGAACGCAGCCATAATTTTTGTAGGGCTGCTACATAATAATAATAATTATTTAAAATATAATAAAAATTTCTATAAACAAAATAATTTGCGTCAACAGGTGAGTATATCTCTGCTTTCCTAAAAATATAGCAATTTTTAGAATAGTTATAATACTTTTTTTAACATCACTTTTCTCTCAGTATATGTATGTGTAAAGAATGCCATGTCTGAGCCTAAAGGCAATGATGAATAATAGAAAAAAATAAAAATAGGTAAAAAATCTTTTTAAGTTAAACGGTTTTATGTTAAACATACGTTGCAATCTTTAACATAAATGTACTAAACACAAAAAATAACAAAATAGATACAGTCGTGGGAGTTATAAACATATGCATAGACTAGACTAAAATAAAACTGTGGGGCACGTCAATTGTCTACAATCGTTAATTAAAATGTTTGTTTTGTAATGTTACACTATAATTAGGCAGTTGTTCAACCGACAACGATGGACGTGTGATAAGTTGGGCTAGAATGTGAAAACAAGCTAGCAAGCTAAATTATAAGCGAGTCTTAGGGTTTCATAGTGGTGAGCGAGAAGTACTTTTAGAATATGTTTTGTCAATTAAAGACAAACTACGAGCAGTGAAACGATTCCTCGCCAGCCAGCAGTGTGAATGTCCAACGATAAACTAGTTGAAACATCTCTTTTATTTACATGGAGTGTAAAACTATTGGAATCTCCATGAGCAAGAAAATAGTAATTTCTTCACCGTCTGTGGGCCAACTGCCTAACGACGAATTAAACTATTCTTCTATCGCACATTAAGTTGATAATTTGTAGACAATTGACAAGCCCCACGGTTTTATTTTAGTCTAGTCTATGCATATGTTTATAATTCCCACGACTGTATTTATTTCATTATTTTTTGGTTTTTAGTACATTTATCTTAAACATTGCAATGTATGTTTAACATAAAACCGTTTAACTTAAAAAGTTTTTTTACCTATTTTTATTTTCTAGTTTTTAGTTTTAATTTCGAATTCAGTTTAATTAATTAAGTGCTTCATTATTGCAAGGTTTCTTGCCTGTTAGTTTATTGCAGTCCAACTCCTTTATACGTAGTCACTGCAAAGATCTTACTCTACTAAGAGCCACGTAGGCTTGACCTTCTCAAACAGTTTCGCACCTAAGTATACGACTGCGTGATCCACAGTGCTGCCCTGCATTTTATGTATTGTTTTTGACGCTAATTGTTCCCGTCGTTTCTGTAATCGACTATTTTTATCACCTTTACTTTCTTTAGCTCGTTTTGCTTTATACTTTTCCTTCGCTTTTTGAAGCCTTCGTTTACGTTGTGTTGCATTTTCTGTTTTATTTGTGTTTGTATTATTTACATTTTTTTTACCATTTTGTTCCCACGAGTAATGAACATTTAAACGGTCGATCCCCCAGAGGTCCGATAAAGGGACAAGGCTATGTACAACAAGATGCGCCTGAGTCTTAAAGGGAACACGCTAACGACATATCATTTTTATCCACCCTAATGCCATACAGTTCTCGGCGCGTTTTAACCTTTCACCTTAACTTGGGTGGCGTACCGCTAACGACGTATCATTTTAGTTACCCAAACGCCACACAGTCCTCAACACGATACAAAATCTTGACTCGGGTGGTGGATTCAGGCTGGATTAATCAGATACCTAAATTACAGATTCAATTTCCAAATTTAAATCTTATTATTATACGCCATTTAGTGGCTGCGCCCATCTCAAATATTAAGGTTGTATAGTGCACTCTATTCTTCTCGTCAAGCCTTTTTATTTGATACCCATATTAGTGGAATTGATAAAAAATTTTTATCAGCCATTTGGTAGCGGCGGCCATCTTAGATTTCAATAAATAGTATGGTAAATTGTATTCATATAGCATAATAAATTGTATTCTACTTGTTGAGACCTTTCATTTGATACCCATATTGATGGGATTGATAAAACCTACGTTATCCGCCATTTTGTAGCAGCCGCCATCTTGGATTTTAATTTTTTTTTAGTAAATTGTATTCTGCTTATTGAGCCCTTTTATTAGATACCCATATTGATGGGATTGATAAAACCTACGTTATCCGCCATTTTTTAGCGGCCACCATCTTGGATTTCAATTTTTTTTAGGTATATTGTATTCTGCTTGTTGAGCCCTTTCATTTGATACCCATATTGATGGGATTATTAAAACATAAATTATCTGCCATTTTGTAGCGGTGGCCATCTTGAATTTATAATGATAATGAATAAACATTATTGTATTGTCACCAAAATTCAAAGTGTATACAAAATTTCAGATTAATCGGTTGACAGGAACAGGGTGAAATTTGAATTACTAAATTTGACCCAAGAATAAAACAAACGGGGTGAGCTAAATAAAACCGTTTAATAAAACCGTTTAAAAATAGTATGTCACTTTACCTAATAATTGTGACATTTCACCTGATCATAAAATATGTTTCTGCTAATAGATCTTATCAGTTCTTGCATATGATATTTTGCCCAAAAATTTTTTATATAACATTGCAGGGTATATAGCATGCAATATACTAATGAACACGTCTCATAGTTATGTGAGCTTACATATTTTATGAATTAACCTTTTCCAAAAAAAATTTGTGTAACTTTAAGGAGCACTCTAACATTTTGAGTTTTTTTACAAAAATACAAGTATAACTAGAATTTGAGACAAAGAGTATTTCAGCCCATTGCGTTTTAATTAAGTGGACTAGCAATATTTTCTGTGTTCCAACATAATCGAACACGGCTTTTGTTTATATAAAAAAAAGTAGGACTAACGGATAAAATTGTAGACACAGAAAAAAAATACTGATAACGTATTTTTATGATAGTACAATGTTGTCTACTTATTCTGAACTAGCGCATTAAACGTTATTTAACCAGTATTACAATACATTATCCACGTAGTTAATTGATATTAACTCGAACGTTAATGTTAAACAATCTATCTACGGAAAACTAGATGGTGCCTTAACATCAGCCAAAATAACTATTGCTGTGTACATATTTGCTATGAAAAAGAAGTTTTCTTTATTCTATAAATCTTGAAAACTTCTTATGGGTAAATAAATAGCAATGCACTTTGTTCAAGTATTTTGCTATTCTATAAAATAAATATGTATTATCATCACAGAGTATTTAATACATCTAAAGATGTATACAATGTATTGGACTTATATAGTCACCGATGTAATGTTCACCTAAATACTCTGTATGTTGTATATTTCATAAACTAAAAAAAAAAATTAACAATTCTGTTTTTGGTCACATGAATGTATGTATACTATACATACATTCATGTGACCAAAAACAGAATTGTTAACTTTTTTTTTTAGTTTATGAAATATACAACATACAGAGTATTTAGGTGAACATTACATCGGTGACTATATAAGTCCAATTCAGATAAATTATTTCAATGTTTTATCATGAAGTTTAATAATTTAAGTTTACATGTGTGCTCACATATTAATGCTCATTTAACCAGGTCCATACTTTGCAGGCATACCCTGGTGACATGCACTACCACGTACGAAAAGTACTATTTTTTGCAGCTTTTTGCATTTTTTTTTGCAATAACAGACTCATAATACAATTTTGTATTGCAAAAAAATTTTTTTATCATCTTGATCTATTTTTACGTAACACTGCTTAAGTATTTTATCAGTTCCATGAATAGAGTAGCTTTAAAAAAATCAAGAAAGTCGCATGGTGACAGCTGGTAGCAGCTCTGTGCTCCCATCTGCACCCCTCTCCTGCAACTATGTGGTCGACCACGGGCAAGCATTTGCAGTGCGCATAGGACAAAACATGGGCTGTGGCTGGAGTTTGAATTCAAATAAATTTTTGATGATAATTGTACAGTTTCAAACATCAGCAAAGATAAAAAAAACGTAATTCAAGTATAAATGCTTAAGAAACTGTATAATAAATGTATTTAATGCAATAGACTATGTTTCTAACTATAGAACTATGTACAACATGTTATCAATTTAATCTACCTAGTGACTGCATTTTATCCATATTTCGATACACACATCCGATAATGATAGTCAGATGATTGGTATATAAGTTACAGTTTCTTTAGAAATGGACATGTTAATTTTGTTGGGTTAAAAAAAAATTTACAGATACGTTAAAGATAAATACATTAGTTTTTTTACCTGGGGGCAATAAGATGTTATCTTATTTTTGTGATGAGACAGGTAGTATTTCAATACTGTAGTGACTATAGAAACTGTCACAAAATGGTCTTCTCTTGGATACAAAAATTAATGGTTTCATTAACTGGTAGATAATAAACGTTGCCTGATATTTGGGCCACAGAGTTACCAGTACCACTTACTTTGCATTTAGGTGACGGTTTTCCGTAATGGCCATAAATTAAGTACATAAACGTGAAGGTAAACTAGTAAAAGTCGTTTGAATTTCGAAGTTATGCTCAACGGCCAACAGTTGGTTCCATAAGTCAACTTAGTTTAGAAAATGGCAACACCATCGCCCTTTTAAGGACTTTTATCACTCATAGTGCTTTCTGTAGGATCTTCCTGAAATTTCTACAGGATGTTCCAAATAATGTTGGAGAGTCACACGTAAAATTATAAAACCGTTCCACTACACCATTTTTTTAGATATTAAATGTTTGAAAAATCTCAATTTGACACGTAACCTTATAGAGGAGTCACATGAAAACTGAATCCATACGGAAATGATTAACTTAATTTATCCAATTTTTTTGCATGATGCAATACCAGAAAAGAAATATAATAATAAAATTTTCAGAGAGATCGATAGGTAATTTTTGCAATAATTAAAAACATGGTCAGATGCATATATAAAGAAGTATACTCATCCATGCAAAACAGTTGTCGATGCTGCAGAGGTCTGATTCTCACTTTTCGATATAGCCAGATAACGCTCGATACAGCGCTCTGATTGATCAGATTGCTTTTAACTAACCGTTTGCTTGAAGAAACTAACCAATTGAAGCAC
This sequence comes from Copidosoma floridanum, assembly GCF_036245765.1. NCBI lineage: Eukaryota > Metazoa > Arthropoda > Insecta > Hymenoptera > Encyrtidae > Copidosoma > Copidosoma floridanum. Next base: position 5,057,603 of record NW_028321911.1, read on the forward strand.
AAGTTTTGCGATCTATGAAACGACATCGGGTGTTATATCAAAGTATGATCGGGATCAGACCCCTGCATGCTCACTTCCCTCTTAACGCTCTCTAGTTAGCCTCGCTAACTGAGATGAACGTCCTTAATTAAACTGAGTTTTGAATCGTCTTCAAAAATCCATTATACAAAATTATATAATTAAGCGAAATGTCATAATTATTAGGTGAAGTAACATATATTTTGGGTGTAATGTCATCTGTAAAAATTTATAAGTTCTGTTGGTGTGGAATGAAGGTGAAATCTCATGAATATGAGACGAAGTAACATTAATTTTAGGCGAAATGTCCTATGAAAAATCTTGAGTTTCGATAGCTGGAGAAAAAATTTTTGAATTAGGCGAAATGTCACAACTAATAGGCGAACGTTATGTCATGTGCACAAGTACAAAAGTTCTGTTGGCTGAAACAAATTTTGAAATTAGGCAAAACGTCATGAATATAAGGCAAAGTGACATAAATTTTAGGCGAAATGTCAAAAATTAGGCGATATGTCATGAGTTAGGTAATTTGACAGTTAGACGAAATATCAGCGTCCCAAAAAAAGTCCTTATTTTAAGAACAACTCGGAATACTAAAGAAACTTTTTCACTGCTGTTTGTTTTATACAGGACACAATTCTCTTCACTTTCAGCTACGGTTATAATCATCAATAAATCTTCAGGTTAAGGTTTTGATGATGTTGGTTAATATTTCAAGAAGCCTACGTTTTGCCGTTGTCAACTTTGTATGGCATTATTAATGCCAAAATAAAAATAACATATTTATTTTAATAGAAAGAGATAACAATTCAGTTTTAGAGAACATTGTTTGGGAATAAATTATTTATAAAACTGTACTTTTGTACTAAAACTCTTATTAAATCAATTATTATACAACTACGAGAAATTTAGCCGCATAGTTATACAATCTTATGAACAAAAGAAATGAATGCAGCAATAACTTTATACTTTAATTGAAAACTTTTATTATAAATCCAAGAGACTAACTGTATTATAAAAAATTCAGACCAATTATCATGTACGTTGATATATACACTTAGTATGACTAAAGCCTATTCATGTGCCTCCCTAGTAGTGTGAAAAAATAGATAAAAAGATTCTTATTTCTCATAGACATTTTCCTAGCACACTTAAGAATTTATTTTAAAAAGCAAGTTCGACAAAAGTATGTTATAATAGTTCCCAAATGTTGAAGTAGGGCTACAGATCGAATTCTGTAGTAAACTCAAAAAAAATATCATACGGAAGCAGTAAAAGACCGTTAAACCACAAAAAAGTCGTGTTAGTGGCAGTAAAAGGGTGATAAGGAGGAAATTAATCGTGTGGAGAGCACTAAAGGTAATGTTAGGGGTCAAACGGAGTTCAATCTAATAGTAATCGGGTTCAAACAATGTAAAATTAATCCAATTTTTTCTAAACTACTGGAGGGTCAGTGAAGGGTGATGTGAAGTGCCTAACTTATTGAACTATGTAATATATGGTGATATATACTACACATACTAACCCAAGGACCTATAAGTATATATGTATATATGATGTCATGGTGAGACACTTTAAGGTCACCTTCAGTAGTATTGGTTAGCAGGGAAAACTGAGAAATTAGTAAATGGGAATAAGAAAAAATGGGTTAGGAAAAGAAGGGAAAAAGAAGAAAGGGCTAAGAGAGCGGCAGGGCAGATAAGCTTGAGCCCCCCAGTGCGCGAGAAGTGTCTCTGGACGTTTTAGTTTTTTTGGAGTTTTTTTTAGTACTTTGCTGTGTCGTTTCAACTGAAACTTGCGTGATTTTCCGGTGCAGGGCTAAGTGTTGGTTCCTAGTCCTGCTGCAAAATAAGGTGACGTTGTGTTCAAGGCTGTTAAGGCAACAAGCTGCGGGCCACAGCACTGTGGCTTGTTCAGCAGAGATGCCTGCTAAAAACAGAAAATACAGGCTTCTTCTCAACTCCACAGCCACCAGAAGCCACAGAGTTCCGATGACAGTGACCCATAGATAGCATCGTAAATATCTGCCAGCAGGTAGTCCTTTGTGGAGGGCAGTCATCCTTGTCATCCCACGTGTGTCTGCTCATGTCGCAATTTTGTGGCACGAGCTTAACGTGCAGTTAAATACACATACACACACACGGGCGCACGCACACACACGCCAAGTTTTTTTTTGTATTATTAATTTTTCTTTAATGTATCATGTTATTATAACATAAAACTTGCAAGTGCTCCTTTCTTTGTATGCCTCATTTTCCCCCCTCGTGCCGTATTAAAGATAGCTGTGAGAAGACGACGACGATAGAATTTGCTATGATACTTAGCCCTGGTGGTGACTTGATGCGCGAAACCCACGTATATTATTTACAGGAAGAGTCGCTAAGGGTATCTGGGCAACACTGGCCCAGTTGAAGTCGAGTATTCCACCTCGTTCATCCACATCGTGCGTGCACCCCGTAGTAATATATATAGATTTTTTTTTTTATTATATTCATCATCGCCCCTTAAGGGCTCAGACATGGCTATTTTGACACTATAAAGTGTATTTAGCCATACGTTGGGTTTAATAACAGTAGGGGGAAACGGTAGATAGATCGGTAGGTTTATTTAAGTACAAATCCCATCCAGAAAAAAACCTCATTCATTGATGAAATTTATGTCCAGAGTGGGATTTGAACCCCGGCCATCAAGATCTGTAGGCAGACACGCTACCGACAGAGCCATCATGTAGCCCAATATATATAGATACAAGGATATACGTAAGTACTTAAGGAACCTTAACTGCCATGTATGGTAGTGCATACTGAGTGAGAATCCGTTAAAAGTATAATTTTTTTTACCGTTCACTTTTAAATCAATAGCAAGGCAAGTTTTTTTTTTTCAACTTAAAAAACGATTATAGTAGTGTAGGCTAACGTATGGTGCAGGCTTTGACAACAAACAATACCATAGCAACGAAGCTGTAAGTCAGTAAGTACCACAGTGACACAATTGCCATCGACCAAAGAATAGGGCTTATTTCGAAGCATCTGATTACATAATAGTCAGCAATACAGTACAACAGACTTAAACTAACAACATTAAAGGGTACATTTAATTGTTTATAAGTGTTGATTTCCAAATGGGCAAAGAATGTTTGAACTATTATTATACGTGAACTGTCAATCAACACATTTGCTTATATCTTTGCATTTCCCACTATGTCTTTGTGGTGATTCAAAGCATCAGTTTTTTACAACGTTAACACTAAAGTTTGTTTGGGTAGGACTCAGGCTTAACATAAATGGTATTTGGTCGAACTTACACGGTGATCTATCAGAAGCAGTATAAAAGCAAAAAGGAGATTTTAAGTAAAAATATACTAGTGAATATGTCACTTTTACAATACAAACCTCATGTCATATTTGACGACATTTTAAAAATAATAAAACAAGACAAAATACTATTCAAAGATACTTAACGGTTGATAAAAATAATTTAGCAGTGCTAAAGATGAGCCTTTGTGGCATTTTGAAAACGGTTTATTTATTAACACGCGTTATAGCTATGTGAAAGAATGTAAGAGCAGGTATGTAGTAAGCAACATAACATCTATGGATGTAACCAAATTCTCTTTGTCAAGAATCATAATTCACTTAACACTTTTATTATTTATCGTACACATAAAAGATCGGTCTTCCAGTGCACTGAGTTGTTAGGGTCACAGTTTTTTTTGATAGTGGGGAAGTAGGGTAGAGTATTCTTTAACTAGGGCCTAGGGCTAGAAAAGTAATGTTCTAACACCCCTGACAGTAATCAAGGATCGTTTATCTTAGACCCTTTATGTCATTTAAAATTCTTTAGTATTTAATAATAATGAATCGAAAAAAATATAGGAACTAATTGTATGACTCATTCGTAAATGTTACATGCTTATGTAATAGTTCTTCCATACTAGAACATGTAATAACCTGGGATTTTGAGCTAAAATAATCTTTTTTTTTTTTTGGAGCTTGCAAAAGTCAATGTACAGCAAAATTACAACTTTCTGAACCTATCCTGAATAAAAAAACTATAACTACTTGTTAAAAGCATGAAGTGGAGTGATCAAAAAAGTAACTAGCTCCTACAAATCACCATGTTTTTTTCCTCACAGGTCACCCTCATAAAACGGTTTAATCTTCATTAACTTCTCCATACAATAAAAAGCTTTAACTGCAATTCTTTAATTTCAGAAGTTCTTACTGTTAAGCCTTAGTGTTAACTAAAATATAAATAAAAATTCAGTGTTAAACATGTTTGCTTTTATTCCGTATCTATTAGTATAATCCACTGCTTTACATTATTTTAGTAAGTTTGAAAATATGTCAATAAATTTATAAATAATATGTTAGAGCTATATTACACAAGTATACCTATTAACGTCAACAAAATCAATTCTACAATCAAGACTTGTAAAGTACTTGTAGGGTACTTAAAGAGGACTTTCATGCTACTTTCAGAAGACTTTTGGGGGACTCATGTAAGGCTTCTGGTAGACTTATAGAGTACTCCAGCAGAGTTTCTCAGAGACTCTAGGGGGACTTACAAGGGACGAGTGGAGGACTAACGTAGGACTTTTAGGGGAAATTTTTGGTATTTTTGGGAAACTTATGGTGGACTTTGAAAGGAAATGGTATAGAAATATAGAGGATACTCAGATGAGGCTTAGGTGACTTTCTAGAGACTTGTAAAAGAATTTGAGAGTACTCATTTATAAAGGAGTTTCAGGAGACCTTAAACATACTTCGTCAGGACTTGTAGATTAATTTTTGGATGTCATTTGAGGACTTATAAAGAACATTTGAGGTTTTTTGGAGAACTTTTGGAGGACCTATAAGGGACTTAAGAGAGGTTATGTTATCTCACAGCATTAGCGAGGAAACTTGGCACTAGTCAGTAGCGACACCAATCTTCTGGAGTCCTGAAAAGGACTCAAGGTCCCTGAAAGCCAGCACCCATGTCAAGTGCTCCATTGTAGGCTGCAATCTTTGAAAGCACCCCTGAATGCTTGATACTTTCGCCAGCTAATAAGTAAGTGCACTTAGCGCACCGTGGTTTTGCATTAAACTATTTTTCGTTCAGAGGCCTTACTGCTTTACTTGCGCCTTGCGTTAGCCTTTTTCATGACCTTATCTAATGGTTGTCTGAAAATTAGGCAGTTCCTACTGCTAGCTTCATGTTTCGAGTACCCTGTCTTGTAAAGGAAGCACTGTGACGTACTACCACTACATTTTTTTGTGGTTTTTGCAGCTTTCATATCTGAAGCGCAGATTGGTCCTCTTCTTTGAAGTCATGGTAAACATGTCTATACCCCAGACATTTTTACCACCTTGTGACAAGTCTCTTTATACGGCAGAAGATGAATCTAATCTTGACCCAACATATGTGTTTTACTTCCTTGGTAACTGCTTCTTTAAATGTTACCAATGCCATTCTTTGTCCCTGAGAGTTTCCTTTGAGGAGTTGAACTTTTGAGTCTTGGTTCGTGCTTTCAATAACCTCTCTAAATGACTGTCTTATTTTTGCTTCTGTGACAATACTTTCTAAATTATAAATGTCAAATGTTATTTTTTGTGGAGTGGTTACTACCATTTTTTAGGCAGCCACTGACTTTTCTACATTTTGAGTGAAACTTACACTATCTTTTATTTCTTTGGTTTTTAAAAGCAAATGTCCTGTCTTGATAGACAAAACACTCTGTACAAAAAAATGTTATAAAATAGTCTCTTATTTGTCTTGTTCAAAACTAGCTTTTACAGACTTGAGTACTCGGGCAAAAACTTGTTCCCCAGCCACCTTCATCAGAACTCTTGTCATTGTGTGAGGGCTCTTTTGGGGTTATTACTATTACTTAAAGGGGCCTCTCTATACTTGCTATCATTTGTCTTTTTTTTATTTTGAGGAAATTTGATATTAAGCCTTTCTCAAGACTGTTTAAGAGGTCCAATTTCTCTTCACTCTGTTCATTTCCTTACAGGCACAGTGCATAGTTTACTTCTAGACCTATTGACAAAACATATTCCTTTTTCGCTTTCTGTAACGCAACAAGTCTAGAGCTCCGTTTTTACCATGTTGCATAATGTTTAAAAAAAAAAAGCGTCACCTTCTCGTACATCTGTTATAACCAGACTTGTTTAGAGTATGGTCTTAACTGTTTTATTTGAGTGTTATTCGTGAGTCTTTTAGGATTCCACTCGTAAGCTTTATTTGTTCTTTTTATATTAAATAATAATCCTTACTTAAATAACATAGGTAATTTTAATTAATGTATTTCCTTTCTACAGCAATTAATTATTAATTTCTCCTTTTAAAGACAATTTAATCAGGTCACTTTGAACATGTTTGGTGCTTATTTTATAACTGATGAATAACTTACATCTATCACTGATTGTTGTAACTGCTACTTCAGAGTTTCCTAATGCTTTGTAGGATAATCTTCAGTGTTCCCTTAAAATACCTGAATGAGTTCATGGGCAGTAGAATGTTGCGATTTCTGCGTTCTCTGATATCGCTGGAACCGCTTTCGGTGGGCCTCCTTTGATGTACTTTGCTCCTTAGCGTAGTCCGATACTATTGATGTTTTTGATACGCACTCGAGTTGCCTGAGCCAACACGTTATGTCTTACATGTATAAGGTACTTACGAGTCACGAGAGTCAAGAATTAACTAAAACTTAAAAGGACAGGTGACAAACGTAAAAAGAGCAATTGTTTTTCTTAATAGTGAATTTTTATAGTGTCAGAACGAGTAAAAGACGCCTTTGATTGAATTGGATCAACCAATGAGAGATGTTCTTGCAAACTGCGTTGACAGTTGCATGATGATGTTACATGTTATGATTTCACATATTAGAAAATAACAGTACAACAGTACCCATCGCAATTCTCTGACAAGTGTGATTGAGTTTTTTGGGTCAGTGATGATGAAAGCTCGCATCAGCAATATATGAGAACGCTAAATACAAGTTCAACTGTGACAGTAAGTTTTTGAATTTCTAAATTCATCATTCTGAGGATTTTACAATTAATTTTCAATATAATAAAGTAATGAGTGAATTACAAACTTTAAATTAGTGTACAATATCAGAATAGAACAATTAATGAGCAAGTAACTATTCATTCATACGTACAACACGATTTATTCATTGATACATGCATGCATTCTTACAACAAAGCTGGTCGTATTCTATGTCAACATATTGTAAAGCATTTACCTTGAAGCTAATACACACACGCGCACACATAATCAACGTACGAGCTCCTCTTGTCATATAAGCTTACTTTACATTCACAATACGTCTTATCTGAATTTGACGGACAGATATCTTTTAGTTATAATATAATTCGTATCAGCTCGAGATGTAACACCTTCCTTCTAAGATTGTTACCGCCCTCGGCAATTACAGATCGATCAAGAATTCATACGAGCTAATGAGACGAATTATTACAGTCGATTGAAATTCCTTTTTTTTTTTTTTTTTTTTTTTTTTTTTTTTTTTTTTTTTTTTTTTTTTTTTTTTTTTTTTTTTTTTTTTTTTTTTTTTTTTTAATCATTGATTAATCATTTAACATTCTTGCTTTTATTAAAAAGCAGTATAGGTATTCAGTTGTTAAATAAACACGCATGCATTAGGTATTAATTATGCTATGTGTTTTTCTTATATATTTTCTGTATTGTTAGTTTAATGACTGAAATATTATATTTATGGTGTAGGTAAAGTGTTTTCCAGTGATGTGCAGTTAATATGGTGTAAATAACGTTTGCTTATACTGTAGGATTGTGGATTAGCATTACTGAAAAGAAGGTAAAGGAAGAGAAAAAGAGCAATGTGATTTAATAATTATTGCCATTTTCCTTGTAGACTTTCTTAGCTGGAGATCAAAAACTTAAAGTTTTTCTAAAAATTAAATATAATAATCATAATGTATTATTACTCAATTCGTTAGTAATATATTTTACTGTTTATATATATATACATACACACATATTTTTTTTGTTTTCGAATTTTTCTGCTACGTTAGGTTTTTTTTATCTTGGGTGAAACGAAGGTAAGTTTTTATGACTTGAGTACTTTCGTAGGCTAGTTACTAAAGTGATATATTTAGTGGACAATTAAACATAAATATATACATATATATATATATATATATATATATATATATATATATATATATATATATATATATATATATATATTCTATAGGTAGCAACGTCTTACTTTGTCAATGTGTTTGTAAATTATTCTTCCATTTTCTAATTCTAACATGACGTTATTGATACATCCTAAGTTGATACAAATCAGATTATAACTGAAAACTATCTGTCCATCAAAATTCCAATAAGACGTATTGTGAATATAAAGCAAGCTCAAATGACAAAAGGTGCTTGTATGTCGTTTATGTGTGCGCGTGTGTGTATGAGCTTGAAGGTGAATGCTTCATAATTTGCAGACATAGAATACGGCCAGCCTTATTGTGAAAATGCATGTTTGTATAAATAAATAGTTACTTGCTCAATAATTGTTTAACTCTGATAATGTATACTAATTAAAAATTTGGTATTAACACATTACTTCATCATATTTAAAATTAATTGTAAAATCCTTAAAAAGGATTAATTTCAAAATTGTACCCTTACTGTCACAATTAAACTTGCATTTAGCGTTCTTATATTGCTGATACGAGCTTTCATTATCACTCACCCAAAAACTCAATTGCACTTGTCAGGAAATGCGATTGGTACTGCTGTATTGTTATTTCCTTATACGTAAAATCATAACATGTAACATCATCATGCAACTGTCAACGCAGTTTGCAAAAACATCGCTCATTGGTGAACCCAATTCAACCAAAGGCCTCTCTGACCCGCTCTAATGCTATAAAAATGCATCATCAAGAGGAAAAAGTGCTCTCTTGGGTTCGAATTGGCCTCCCTTGCGTGTTTTTCAAATCCTAGTTTTGTTCAAAAAAAAAAGAAAGAAATAAATAAATAAATAAATAAATAAATAAAAATGACCAGGAATAGTAAAGAAAATCTATTAGTGGATGACTCTCTTATACAACAGTTTTTAAATGTTTCACAAGGATTAAGTACGACTATTTCATAAATGTGCATACATCAAGCATCTCAACACATACATTCTTATGACAGATACTCAACTCCTTTAAAAGACTTTTCACAAAATGTAAAAATGGATAAACTCTTATAACAGCTGCTCAAGAACCTATGTACCTTTGCATAGTTATTTCTAGACTCAAAGGCAAAGGTCAAGAGAATTTAGTAGGTTCTACTTTTGCATCAGTTGATCAGTTACAAGAAATTTTGAAATAAGAATTTTTACCAACCAAATCATATTATAAATACATGGCAAAACTTTTAAATACTACAATGAAATAAAACGAAACAGTTTTAAAATTTATAAAAATTAAAATATATATTTATATGTATGGAATTCAAGAAATCGTACATTCTGCACTCAGCTATGCACCTCAACGACGATCAAGTACTCCACCATGAAGTCGTACACCACCACCACCCTGAAATTATCAACCTGATAACTATTATCACCCTCCAAATTTCCTAGAATTTCCATATTTTTAACCACCACCCTTTCATCAACCCTACTACCCACAAATGTATTATTCTTATACTCATACTCAAGGCTATGCTTACCATCAACAAGCTTTATTCCAATACAACAACTGAAAACAATACCAAAATTATGATAAAGAACGATACTGAGACTCTTGCCCTCACTCTCAAAAAACGAGAACGAGACTCGCCGGTTGGACGCGACTGCGAGTTTGAATCTCATGACGTGTCTGAAATCAATAATGGCAATTAAATCCACAAAGCCACCCGAGCAAGAACAATAGAAAAGTAACCAGCAGTTAAATTGCGTTGCTAAACATTTTTAAACAATTCAGAAATTTTTATATTAGATTCAAGCGCGGAAGTAAAGGTCATTAGCTATAACGCATTAGAAAACGACACAAAAATTAATTGTAATAACACAATTGAATTAGAAGGAATAGCCCCTCAGCGAAAATATACTCTAGATAACGTAACGGTAAATTTTTTTGATACAGATCACGAATTTTACATTATGAGTCCAGAATCGCCAATAAATAATGTATGTATTTTAGGATAACCGTTCTTAAGGCAAGAAAACGTGAAAATCGACTACGAATCGAATGCATTAATAGTTGAAAGCAGACTAATTAAAACTATACCTTTTTTATAACAAGATAATAAAATTAACTATATAAAATTAATTAAAAAACAAGAAAAACCCTTAAGGTTGAAAACTAAACCAAATTTCGAATTAACTTGTAAAAAATTTATTTTTTCATTTCATGATAAAGATAAAATACCCACACCCCTACAAAATTCCATTTATTATTATTCTCAAGGATTTAAAGTAAATAAAAAAAAGAAATATCATTCACCAGCCAGAACAAGAGTATCTGTTAAATAACGGACTAGAAGTAAGATCACTGGCCAGGCGTATCTTCGTAAGATTACTACCGTACCAGGAGTATGTATAGGCGAGGTAGTAGTAAATTACAAAGAAGGTCAGTGTTATACAATAGCTATAAACACAAGAGATGCGCTGACAAAAATAGAAACACCCGCGCTAGATCTTGAGCCTTTTGATTTCATGGAATCTAAAGACTTTTTCGACACTGACTTTGAAGAAGACGATTTAAACAATATAAAAGATCGCATTGAATTTATAATGGATAAGCTAAAAGGATCTTATCACTTAAAAGCTAGTTAATCAGAAATAAAAAAATTGTAGAAAATACGCTCACTTATTTTATGTTCCAGGCAACCCGGCTCCTCGTACTTCTATTGTGACACATAAAATACCTACGACAAACGACTGCCCTGTAAATGTCAAACAATACCGCTACCCTTTATCATTACACCAAGAAATGATAACTCAAATAGAGAAATTGTTTGCAGACGGTACTATCATAAAATCAATCAGCCCTTGCAGTAGTTCTCTCTGGATAGTACCTAAAAAACAAGGACCTAATGGAATAAAAAGATACAGATTAGTGATAGATTACCGTAAACTGAACAAAAAAACCATCCCTGATGCTTATACACTACCAAACATTACTGAAATATAAGAGCAAATCGGAGGCTCAAATTATTTCTTTGTTTCTGATCTAGCCAGTAGATTCCATCAAATAGAAGTTGATCCTGCAGATAGACATGAAACTGCTTTTAGCACACCTAATATTCATTATAAATATGTAGGAATGCTATTTGGACTATGCAAAGCACCTACAACATTTCAACGACAAATGGACGTAATTTTATTGGGACTGCAACGCATGGAGATATTTATATTTCTTGATGACATAATTGTATGTTTAAAAAGTTTCAAAGATCATGTGACAAATATCACTCATTTATTTGAAAAACTTTCGAGATCAAAAATAAAATTACAACTTGACAAATGTGAATTATTAATGCCCGAAGTAAATTATTTAGGACATAAAATGAGGAACTACATAGAAAAACCAGATTTAAAAAAATTAGAAGCTGTTGAAAAATTTCTGAAACCAGAAAATCAAACGAATGTTAGACAGTTTTTAGGATAAGCGAACTATTACTCTTGTTTTGTCTAAAATTTTGCAGAAATTGCAGAGCCTTTATCGTCCTTGTTAAGAAAAGGAAAAAAATTTAAGCGGACGGATACTCAGCCAAAAAGCTTTGAAGAGTCAAGGAGAATATTATGCAAAGCACCTGTGTTAGCTTGCGTTGATTTAAATCTGCCATTCATATTAACAACAGACGCATGTAAAATAGCTATTGAGGAAGCATTAAGCCAAAGAAAACTATTCAAATACCGCACAATTGCGTATATGTCATAAACTCTAAATAAAGCTGAAAGAAATTATTCTACAACGGAAAAAAAATACTTAACAGTAGTTGTAGCAGTCCAATATTTTCGACATTACTTATATAGCAGGAAATTTACGGTTCACAAAGATCATGAACGACTATCCCGGATTAAGTCTGTAAAAGATCCTATGAGTAGGCTAAATAGATGGAGAGCAAGACTTCGAGGTTATAGCTATACTTATAAGTATAAACCTGGTAGACTCAATACAAATGCGGAAGCCTTATCAAGAAATCCAATAGAATGGAATCAAGACAAAAGTGGTAAAAGTAATTCTTTGGACGAAGAAGTATCATTACAATCTCGTTTGCTACCTATAAAACCTAAACAAACTGAAACTTCGATAGCTCGCCAAATTATGTCAAAAATCAATCGATTTCATTCCGATACCATTGAAAGCATAAAATCAGCACCTAAAGTTAGGAGAAATAAACTCAAAGATGTACTATTAAAAGTATCTTGGGGTATGGAAGGCACACAGGGTGAATTCAATACACCTACAATAGCGGAATGATTAAAAGCAAGAAGAAGAACAGAAACATCAAGAGCTCAAATACAAGACTCGTCATCTGAACCCGACACCACGTCTACTTCACAGTTTAGCGACCCACAATCTGACACGCCAATACCATTACGAAAACAATCATTTATGCCAAGCCTAATAAATGCACTTAAAGAAAAGACCCCTCAGAATATAATGGAAAACTCTAGTGACGAAAATTAAAAAATCAGTAAAGTTAAGGGAATAATCTAAAAATTTAAAGTTTTTCACCAAGACGAACTAATATTCCAATCAAATCCAGTTCATCCCGAGCCGATGATGTAAATCAAAAATCTGTAAAATTTCAACAAGATAAAGACTCTACTTCTTCTTATGTAAAAACTTTAAATTTAACTACAATAAAACCAAAATTTTAATCTACTCTTGACGCTCCGTACAAGACCGAGTAAACAATACAAATAATAATGAAGAGCAGTTATCCGATTAAAAAAATAAGACTTACATTATTAAAGATTGTGAAAAAGAAAAATTTATCGAAGAATAGAATCAAAACTCATTATAATGGGATGGTTATGACAAGAAAAATAAAATACCATGTAACAGCATTCTTGGAGATATACAATCTTTACCTATATTCTCTACCGAATTTCATGACGGCAGTTACTTAAATCAAGAACAAATAAATTAACTTTCATCGTCATCTTAAAATTTAATTTCTCCTACTATAGTAAATAAATAGATCGATGAAACAATGAACTAATTTATTGTGAACGAAAATCCCTTAAGAGCAACATCTCCCATTAAATTACACAGAAATAGTCTTACCAGAAATAAATGACAAAACTCTAATGACGAAGTATAAAAAAAAAAGTTCATCATCTATAGAACAAAATAGTAATGGAGAAGAAGATGACAACCCTTCACAATCTGAAAACATAGAAAATAAAACTGATTACGATACCAAGAAAACTTCCAATCAAAATATTATACTACAAACAAGCCATACAGAAGCATTAGAATCCATACAGAAAAATTGAAACTTAGCTGGTAGAAAAAAAGTAACAAGAAATATAAGTCCCGTTAAAAATCCCTCAAGTATGACTTATGGAACAAATAAATTGACATTTTTGAGTACTCGTAAAAATTTAACTTACACAAACAATAACTACTTCCATTTTATTTTTAAAACTGTAGATTTAAAATCAATAAGCAATTAACTACTATTAAATATAGGAGCTATTTCAAAAGAAGAATTATCAAATGTTTAACCAAAATTGGGAGACGTTATTACTACGAAAAACCGAAATCGCTAAATATTTTCACATATTGGTGAACAAAAACATTACTGATAGAATAAAACCTAGCATTTTACGAAACTAATTCTAAAATCTTGCAGATTCAATATTAGTAAAGGAAGTTACCACCGCTCGTATTTCTAGGAAAGGTTAACTCACCGATAATCTCCCTAGAGGAGAATTGCCATCAATTTTATACGAAAAGTTACGTCACTTGCCCCTTAAAGTAAAAATTTATTTTGGCCCATATTCTTATCGAACCCTAGAAGATAAAAAAAAAAAACTTAGTTGAATGTCATACAAGTTTATTTGGAGGTCATAGAGGAGTAGTGAAAACTTATAGACGAATGAGAGAAAAATATTATTGGGAAAGAATGCGCAACGACATTGCTAAATACATACAAAAATGTTAAATTTGCCAGAAACAAAAATTAGTCAACATAAAAACTAAAGAACCTATGGTAATTACAGACACACCATCAGAAGTATTTTACAAGGTCGCAATAGATACAGTAAGCCTTTTTCTACGAAGTACATCTGAAAATAAGCATATTTAAACAATGCAATGCTTACTTACAAAATTTTTTATTGCAGTTCCTATTCCTAATATTCAAGCAATAACTATTGCCAATGTGTTATTAAGATATTTTATTTTAACTTTTGACATTCCTAGAACTTTTCTCAGTGACAGATCAAAAAGTTTCATTTATCAAGTATTAACAGAAGTATCAAAAATTTATGGATTCCGTTTAGCTCTCACTAGTGCATATCACCTACAATCAAATGGTTTATTATAGAGAAGCCACGCTATAATAAGTGGATTCTTGAGAACTAACGCTAAAAACAAAAATGATTGGGATACAATGGTTCTTTTTGCAATGCATGAGTATAATACTTAAGTTTATTCAGAAACAGGCTTCACGCCTTTCGAAGTTGTCTTTGGTAGACAGGCACGTTCCCCAAATCCACTTCCAGACAAATTCAAATTAGAAACATACAGCTTTTATGCTTATGACCTTGCCCACTGTTTACATAAAATACAAGAAATAGCTAGTGACAGAGTTAAAATATCAGAACAAAATACAACTACAGAACTTGGAAGTTGGAATGACAATCTATATACTCAAAGAACCACGAAAAGGAAAATTAGATTGATTTTATAACGGAATTTTCAAAATTGAAAAAATACATGGAAATAATAACGTCATATTAGAATCAAAATATGGCAAAACTATTGAGAACCACATTGACAAAGTAAAACGTTGCTAACCATAAAAAAAACAAAAAAGAAAAAAAAACCGAAAATTTTGTTGCAGATTGATCTGATCAATGTGTTGACTAAAAACATTGCCTATCTGCTACTGCTAACACTAAGGCCTGGTGTAATGAAAAGTATAGAAGAGATACCTATAAAACCTTACGATAACATGCTTTTAATAAATAATCCAGGTATGTATTATAAATACACTAACAAATTCTGACTAATTCGTACCAAATGGCACGTTCCTATTACGTTAGATTTCCGTGGTATTAAAGACCAAACGGAACTATACCATGAACAGCTAGATACTGTATTTAAACAGTTTATTAGAGTACTTGAAAATCAAAAGTGCAGAAATTTAATTACAAGATACACGTTTCATAATATGATTCGTTTAACAAAATCAACATACGAAGATTAAAAACTATTTTTTGCACCTGAAATACAAATACATAGTAAAGAAATAAACTCTAACAATATAGTAAAAGTTATTCCTTACCACATGATAGTGAGACAAGCACCACTAGAATTCGTGGGGTGAATTTCAAAAAGATTATTTAGATCTATGGATGCGGATGATCGAGATAAAATAAATGTGGATATAAATAATCCTTACAACTCTACACAAACAATATTATATTGAAAAGCAAAACAGACTCATATTGTACGCTTAAATTTAAAAAAAAATTATGTAGAATTAGAGAAAAATTAAAGACATGATAAAAAAATGTTATAAAAATTTTGGAAAGTTTAACCAAAGAATCATGCTGATTAGATAATGATAACAGAAAAATTGAGTATAAAAAATAAGTATAAGAATGGACTAACTCTTCCGAAAAATCTTCATTTTTCATACTAAATTCTTACAAAACGCTTATCAGTGCGGTAGAAAGCACGTTACAAGGACACCTACATCCGCTAATGATACAAAACGAACAACTATCAAAAATTTGTGACGAAATTAATTCATACAAAAAAGAGCATACGCTACCATGGAACGATTCAACCGTAACACTTGAACGCCTGCATGCACTGTCCACAACAAACGCAAAAATAGTAGAAGGTAGATTAGCAGTTAAACTTTGTTTTCCGTTAATAGGTAAAGAACAATTCAGTAACTATGCCATACACTCGATTCCAGTTCCAAGAAATTTGCACTCAGATTTAAAAGGATATGTAAGCATTGAGTCCCGACATAGTTACCGACAAAAAATTTTTAAATAATTGCATTAAAGATAAAAAGATCTTATATTGCCAACCAGATATGCCTATTAACAAAGATAATATAAATAATCCTTGCGAATTCTCTCTATTTATAAACTTATCAACAGAAGCATTAAAAACTTGTGAAATAGCATTATATAAGTCAACCAATATTTATTGGATAAGACTAAAAACCACTGAAAAATGGTTATACTCTGCACAGAATACTACCACGATACAAGGATTGTGTGAAAACAATTCTTCAATCACACAACAAACTTAAATTAAAATACAAGGTACAGAAATACTAACGATCAACAGTAACTGTATTGCTCGTGCTCCCGGCTACACCCTATATGGAGTCACAACACTAGAATTGACAGAGACTTACTACTATAAATCAGAGCTTTCCTACAGTTCAGAAAATTTATTGAACCTCCCTTATATTAAAAAAGTCAACATCAGCAATAATAACTTTACTTTTGATCTACAAGAGGAGGAAAAAATCAAAATAAATAAATGGGCAGAGTCAAATGATTTAATAACGTTAGCTAGAATAGAGGAAACCTTAGAGGACATAGCGATAAAAAATCAAGTTAACTATCGAAATACAGTAATAATTTTTCGAAGCTTAATAGGAAATTTAATTATTAAATTAGTCATTGCTTTAATTTCATTAAGTTGCATTTTAAAATTAAAAAAAAAAGTCCACTAATTTACCACGATTTGTATATAGAGCTCAACTGAGTAGATCAAATGAGCCTCAAACTTTTATGCCACAACATAATACTCCAAAAAATGTATGAAAAATAAAAAAAAATAAAAAAATTTAGCACCACCAGTTACCGACAGAACAACACATGATTTTTCGCCGATACAAAGCTATTATTAATTTATTAAATGTTTATAATATGTATATATATATATACATATATGTATAATAAAATATTATGCTCAGAAATTCCATAATTACACATTATAAATATAATATTTGATTTCTAGAATAACTTTGAATGTTTGATCTAAAGCCAAAAAAGTCTTCAAGGAAATCAGCAATAAAAAAAAAAAAAATTAAAAAAAATTTAAATTTCATCACATCGCTCCTCTTCTCTTCCTTAACCTCATCTTCGGTTATGCCAAACCACTGTCCTACAGTCTTAATAAACGTCATCACCTACGCCATTAACATAATGCTTTAATTAATAAACTAACAAAACAAACATATATGGGTAAAATACACAGCATGACTGATACCTAACTCAACAACTTGATACCTGCACTGCTTCACGATAAAAGCAAGAGTATTAGTTGAATGATCAATCATTTTTCTAAAAAAAAAAAAAAAAAAATATAAACAAAAAAAAAAATTTACATCTAATGTAATAATTCGTCTCATAAGCTTGTGTGAATTCTGATCGATCTGTAGTTACCGAGGGTGAGAACAATCTAAGGAGACGGGTGTTACATTCCGAGTTGATACGAATTATATTATTACTAATATCTATATGTCCATAAAAATTCCGATAAGACATATTGTAAATATAAAGCAAGCTCATATGACAAGAAGAGCTTGTATGTCCTTTATGTGTGCGCTTGTGTGTATTAGCTTTGAGGTGAATGTTTCATAATATGCTGACATAGAATACGGCCAGCCTTATTGTAAAAATGAATCTATGTATGAATAAATATTAACTTGCTTATTAATTGTTTATTTCTAAAAACGTATACTAATTAAAAATTTGTTATTCACACGTTACTTCATTATTTTCAAAATTGATGGTTAAATTCTCAAAAGGATTAATTTCGAAATTGTACACTTATTGTCACAATTAAACTTGTATTTGGCGTTCTTATATTGCTAATACGAGCTTTCATTATCACTGACCCAAAAACCTAATCGCACTTGTCAGGAAATGTGATTGGTACTGTTGTATTGTTATTTTCTAATTTGTAGAATCATAACATGTAACATTAGGATGCAACTGTCAACGCAGTCAGCAAGAACATTGCTTATTGGTTGACCTAGTTCAACCAAACGCTGAATATGATATAGTCGTGCTTCTGCGCTTGCTGATCGTATTATTGTACCTTAGTAAAGATTGTTTCGTAACGCGCTTCTACTTTTTTTTTCTTTAATTACTTAATTGAAAGTATTGACTGAATATTAAATTACTTTAAACTTACTATCCAAAGTCGGTTTCATATTGGTTTTTTTATTTTTTATTTTTTTTTAATTTTTTTTTTTTTTTGAAGGTAAGAAGTATGTTCATGGCTCATATAAGTCTAGAGTCAACACAAGTGAATGCTAATTTTGTGAATTCATTGTTTGGAGTTAAAATGGAAAAAGGTATGAATCAACAGATCTTGAAACTCAGGTGCGAATCGTACTACAGTTTGAGATACTAAATAAGTGACATTCAGCAGATAGTTAATGTATTTAGTTATTTTATAAAAAATATTTACAATTATTACATTTAAAAAAAATCGAAAGATAACCTAAAAAACAAGTTTTAAGCAACGTTTTACAATGTGAGCACTGTATATACTTTGATACGACGTTTTTTCTATTGTATAAAAGATTTATATATGATATCTCAGTAAAATAAAAAGATAAGTAAATAAAAATAATTTGATGATCAGTTTTGGGTAGTAAGTTTAAAGTAATTTAATATTCGGTCAATGCTTTCAATTAAGTAGTATGAAAAAAAGGAAGTAGACGCACGTTACAATAAAACCTAACCACAGATACAATAATACGATTAGCAAGCGCGGAAGCATAACTATATCATATAGAATGGACAATAGCAATGATCATCACTCTTCTCAAAGCTGCTTTTTCCCCATTATCTGTAAGAGTGCATGGAATACTCCTAGAGTCTGCTAAGCAGTTTGCATGGCTGTGACGTGATATCACCTTAAGATAGATGGCGTGGCATGCTGCTATGAGCTGTGAACTTTTTTCAGTGTACACACAAGGCAAAACGTGTTGGCTGAGGCAACTCAAGTACGTATCTGCGTATCAAGAACATCAAAAGTATCGGACTACGCTAAGGATTGAGGTACAGCAAAGGAAGCCCACCGAAAGTGATTCCGGCGATAGTAGCAGAAGCAGAAATCGCAACATTCTACCGGCCATGAACTCGTTCGTGTGGTCCAAAGAAATACTGACGGTTACAGCACGAAGCATTAGGAATTCTTAAAGCAGCAGTAAAAATAGTCAGTGATAGATGTAAGTCAAATATCAGTAATAAAATTTACGTTGACCCTTGTTATAGTGACCCGATTGAATTGTATTTAAAATAACAAATTATTATTATTAAAATGCTTTAATAAAGAAATACGTTAATTACCCATATTATTTAATTAAAAATCATTATTTAATAAAAAAAATAATAAAACAAATATAGCTCACAAGCTGAATTCTATAAACCCCCCGAATGACACTTAAATGAAACAGTTAAGACCATACTCTGAATAAGTCCGGTCATAACATTATTACTACTATGTTTTTCTTTAATTTCAAAAATTCCGTTATGAAATCTATCTAACTTTCCTTTTCTAGGTTCTTTGAGCACATAGACTGTCATTCCAACTTTCAAGTTCTGTGGCTTTGACTTGTCGTCATGACGTGTTTTCGTATTTTGTTTTGATATTTTATGTCAGTCACGAGCTATTCTTTTAATTTTGTAAACAGCAGGCAAGGCATATGAGCTGTATGTTTCTACATTGAATTTATCTGAAAGTGAATTTAGGAAACTTGCCTGTCTGCTAAAGACAAGTTCGAAAGGTGCAAGGTCTGTTGCTGAATGAACTGAGGTATTTATCTCATCCTTGCATTGCGGAAAGAATTATATTATTCTTATCATTTTTGTTTTTAGCGTCAGTTCTCAAAAAATCGTTTAACATAGCGTGCCTTTTCTCTAATGTACCATTTGATTGTGAGTAATATAAACTACTGAGAGCTAAGTTGAATCTATAAATTTTTGATATTTCTGTTAATACTTGTTTGATGAACCTTTTTGATCTGTCACTGAGAATAATTCTAAATATATCAAAAGTTGAAATAAAATATCTTTATAACACATCGGTAATAGTTATTGTTTGTATATTAGGAACAGGAACTGCAATAAAGAAATTTTGTAAGTAAGCATTGCACTGTTAAAATGTGCTCATGTCCAGATGTACTTTGTCGGAAAGGGCGTACTGTATTTATTGCGACCTTGTAAAATACTTTTAATGGTATGTCTGTAACTACCATGGGTTCTCTTGTTCTTGTGTGGACTATTCTTTGTTCCTGGCAAATTTTACATTTTTGTATGTTTTCAGCAATGTCGTTGGAAATTCCTTTCCAATAATATTTTTCTCTCGTTCATCTATAAGTTTTCACTACTTTTCTATGATCTTCGAATAAGCTAGTATGAAATTTAGTTGATTTTTCCTTTCTATCTTCTAGGATGAGATAAGAACTTGCGCCAACACAAATTTTTTCTGTAAGGGGCAAGTGACGTAACTCTTCGTATAAAATTGATGGCATTTTTTCTCTTATGTGATTATCGGTGAGTTTACCTTTCCTAAAAATACGTGTGGTGTTAACTTTCTTCACTAATTTTGCATATGCAAGATTTTTAACGCAGGTAAATAAAATAATTGGTTTTATTTCATCAGTAAAGTTCTTGCTCACGCCTAGTAAAAATATGTAGAGATTTCAGTTTTTGCCGTACGGGTTGCTTGCATTATAAAATTTTTAATGGAAGTTTTTATGGTATCGTAATTAATTTTATTTTATATGTTTTTCGATTGTGAAGGGTTGTTGACTCCTTCTTCTTTACTATCTTGTTTTATAAAAGATAAACTTCTTCTGTTTACTTCATCATTTAAGTTTTGTAATTTGTTTTTGTTAGGACTATTTCTGTGTGATTTTATTGGAGATTTTGCTCTTATGCGATTTCCATTTCCAATAAATTCGTTTATTGTTTTATTAATCCTTTCATTTACTATCGTGGGAGAGATTAAATTTTAAGTTGATGATGGAAACGAATTGATTTGTTCTTGATTTAAGTAACTGCCATTATGACGTTTGGTAGGAAATGTAGGTAAAGATTGTTCTTCTCCAAGAATTCTATTAGTTGCTACCTTATTTTTTTTATCGTCCCTATCTCACCATAATGAGTTTTGATTTCGCTCTTCAATAAGTTTTTTTTGTCGCAATTTTTTTTAATGTAAAAGTTATTTTTTAAAGCAGATAACTGCTATTTATTTTTATTGAAATTGTTTACTTAATCTTATACGGAGCATCAGAAAGTAGATTTAAATTTTAGTTTCATTGTAGTTATATTTAAGGTTTCTTCATTAGAAGAAGTAGAGTCTTCATCTTGTTGAAATGTTACAGATTTTTTATTAACATCACTGACTCGAGATGTACTGGGTTTGATTAGAATATTAGTTTGTCTTGGAGAAAAACCGACATTTTTTTCAACTATTTCTTTAATTTCTTTGATTTTTGAATTTTCGTCACTTAAATTTTGCATTATATTTTCAGGGATCTCTTCTTTAATGGCATTGATAAAAGTTAGCATAAATGATCGTTCTTATTATGATTTTGGCGCGTCAGATTGTAGGTCACTAAACTGTGAAGTAGACATGGTGTCGAATTCAGGTGACGAGTCTTATATCGAGCTCTTGGAGTTTTTTTTCTTCGTCTCACTTTCAGTTTTTCCGCTATAGTAGGTTCATTTAATTCACCCTGTCTGCCTTCCATACCCCGAGGTACTTCTAAAAGTGTATCTCTAGGTTTATTTTTTCTTACTTTAGGTACTAATTGTGTGCTTTTAATGGTATCGGGATAAAATTGATTGGTTTTTGATGTGTTTTGGCAAGCTATCGAATTTTTAGTTTGTTTAAGTTTCATAGATAGCAAACGAGCTTTTAATGATATTTGTTTGTCCGAAGAATTATCTTTATCACTTTTGTCTTTATTTCATTCTTTTGAATTTCTCGATAAGACATCCACGTTGGTATTTAGTCTACCAGGTTTATACTTATAAGTATAGCTATATAAAGTGTGCAGTGGCTCAGTCAGCTAGGTCATGGATTGGCACGCAGGAGACTGTGATTCGATTTTGGGCCAGTGCGACTTTCCGGGCAAGTACCTCTGTAATTCTTTACATGGGCTCTTTTACCACGCAATGCTTCTCGAGAAAGATTTAGGCGACCTCCTCGCAGCATAATTGCCTCAATATACCCTACTCTCCTCCGATAATAGAAGGCCTCCTATCCCTTTCTATTTTCTTCTCTTAAGTGCTAAGTACCCTCAGTAGTGCCCTCTATTGAAGCCAGGCGTAAAGCACTATGAAAAAAAAAAAAATTTAGCTATAACCTTGAAGTCTGACTCTCCATCTATTTAGCCTACTCATTGGATCTTTGATAGACTCATTCTTGGATAGTGGCTTATGATCTTCGTAAACCGTCAATTTTTTGCCAAATAAGGAATGTCGAGAATATTAGACCGCTACAAATACTGCTAAGCATTTTTTTCGTTGTAGAATTATTTCTTTTTGCTCTATTCAGAGCTTTTGACATGTACGCAATTAGAAGGCCATTTCATGGTTCTCCTTGTTATAATATTGCTCCAATAGCTATATAAAATGCGTGTGTTGTTAATATGAATAATTTATTTAAATCAACGCCAACTAACACAGGTGCTTTGCATAATATTCTCCTTAACTCTTTAAAGCTTGTTTGCTGAGTATCTGTCCACTCAAATTTCTTGCCTTTTCTTAACAAGGACGTTAAAAGCTCTGTAATTTCTGCAAAATTTTTGACGAAACTACGGTATTAGTTTGCTTATCCTAAAAACTGTCTAACATTCGTTTGATTTTTTGGTTTCAGAAATTTTTTCACAGATTCTAATTTATTTGAATCTGGTTTGATTTCGTAGTTTCCTATTTTATGTCTTAAATAAGTTACTATGGGCATTAATAATTTACATTTGTCAAGTTGTAATGCTAATTTTAATTTCGAATTTTAAAAGTTTTTCAAATAAATAAGTAATTCTTGTCACATGATCTTTAAAAGTTTTTGAACATATAATCATGTCATCAAAAAATATAAAAAGCTAAATGCCTTGCAATCTTAATGAAGTTACGTCCATTAGTCGTTGAAATGTTACTGGTGTGTTGCATAGTCCAAATGGCATTCCGACATACACATAATGACTGTTAGGTGTGCTAAAAGCAGTTTTATGTCTATCAGCAAAATTAACTTCTATTTGATGGAATCCACTGGCTAGATTAAAAACAGATAAATAACAGAAGCCCCCAATTTGCTCTTGTAATTTAGTAATGTTTTGTAGTGGATACGCATCAGGGTCGGTTTTTTCGTTTAGGTTACGGTAATCTACTACCAATCTGTATCTTTGTGTTCCATCAGGTCCTTGTTTCATGGGTACTATCCAGAAAGGACTACTGTACGGGCTATTTGATTTTATGGTTGTACCATTTGCTGATGACTTTACTATTTGAGTTTTAATTTTTTGGTGTAATGATAAAGGGTAGCAGTATTGTTTGACTTAAACAAGACAGTTGTCTGTTGTAGGTATTTTATGTGTCACAATAAAAGTACGAGGAACCGGGTTGCCTGGAATGTAAAATAAGTGGGCGGATTTTTCTACAATTTTTTTTATTTCTGATTTACTAGCTTTTAAGTGATGAGATCTTTTCAGCTTATCCATTATAAATTAAATGCGATATTGTTTATTGTTAAAATCGTTTTCTTTGAAGTCAGTTACAAAAAAATCTTCAGATTCTATCACATCAAAATTTTCAACTTCTTGTGCAGTCATTTTTATTTTTGTCGGCTCATTTCTTGTGTTTATAGCTATTATATAACAGTAACCTTTTTTGCAATCTACTGCCGCCTCACCTATATTTACTTCGGGTATGCTAGTAATTCTACGAAGATACGCATGTCCAGTGATCTTCTTTCTAGTTGTTAATTTAATAGATACTCTTGTTCTGGCTAGTGAATTATAACTTCTGTTTAAATTCACCTGAAATCCTTAAAAATTATAATAAATAGTATTGCGTGATGGTGTAGGTATTTTATCATTGTCGTGAAATAAAAAAAAAATTTTTCAAAAGTCAATCTGAAATTTTGTTCAGTTTTCTTATTTTAGAGTTTTTCTTGTTTTTATTTTTATTTTATAGAGTTAATTTTATCATCCCAGTATGTAAAAGGTATGGGTTTAACTGGTCTGTTTTCGACTATTGATGCGTTTAATCCGTAACCGATTTGAGCGTTTTCTTGCGTTTAGAATGGATTTCCTAAAATACATATATTATTTGTTGACGATTCTGGACTTATAACGTGAAATTTTTGATCTGTATTAAATAAATTTACCATTACGGTACTTAAATAATGTATTTGCTACGGAGCTGCTTTTGCTCATTCAATTGTATTATGACAATTTATTTTTGTCGTTTTTCAATGCATTTTAACTGATAACATCTACTTCTGCGCTTAAATCTAATATAAAAATTTTCGAATCTTTCCGAAATGTTTTGCAACATGATTTAACTGCTCGTCAATTTCCTATTATTCTTGCTGGAAGGGCTCTGTAGATTTATTTCTCATTATTCATTTCAAACGCGTCTTCAGATTCAAACTCGCAGTTACGTCTAACCAATGAGCCTCGTTCTCATTTTTTAGAGAGTAGGGGCGAGAGTCTCGGTTTTGTTCTTGATTATAATTTTGGAAGTTTTTTTGGTTGTACTACTAAAATAGAGTTTTTTATGGTATGTATAGCTTTGTGTATGAGGATAGAGATAATATATTTGTTGGTAGTATGGTAAATAAAAGGGTGGTGGTTAAAAATATGGAAATTCTTGGAAATTTGGAAGATGAAAATATTAATAAGGTTGCTTATTTCAGGATAGTAGTAATGTATGGCTGGGTGGTGAAGTACTTGATCGTCGTTAAGGTGCATAGCTAAGTGCGGAATGTACAATTTCTCGACCATACTCATCAAATTTTGGTTGAGTTATCTTGACATCATTTTTATCGTACGTATGCGGAAAAGAAATTCTATTGTGAGCCAATATAAGTCATTAAAACTGTCGATTTTTTTTGGTGGTCGAACTGAGTAGAGGCAGGAACAGAAATTTTGGTAACGTTTGGTACCAAAGATTCAGAAGTCGCACAAGTAGAGGTCGTGAGTACGGTCTTGTAGACGTACTTGCCCTAATTGTATACTGGTGGGTGAGTGCGTTCAGAAAGTAAAGCGGCTTCTAAAGCTTCATGCATCACTTTGGGTTTCAAAAGTGCTGTTCTTGATTTTTACGAGTCAGGTTAACCATAAATAAATGTTTGTAGTGCTAATTTTGAAGTTCTGGTTTTTGTATTGTCTTGAGTTTCTCATCATTTGATTAAATCAAAAGTGCTGTGTGTTTGTAAGAGAAATTATTCAATGATAAAAATTTTGAACCGTTACGTTTTGTTTCAATATAGTATTTAAAAGTTCTGCCAAGTATTCATCATACGATTTGATTGGTAAAAATTTTTTTTTTTTTGATGTTTCTTTAACTAATCAATTGATGCAAAAGTAAAACCTAATAAACTTTTTAAGCTTTGCCTTTGAGTCTAGAAATAACTGTACGAATGAACATAGGTTCTTGAGCGGCTGTTATAAGAGTTCATCCATTTTCTACATCTTGTCAAAAGTCTTTTAAGGGAGTCGAGTATGTGTCATAAAAATGTATGTGTTGAGATGCTTGATTTATGCACATTATTGAAATAGTCGTACTTAATCCTTGTGAAACATTTAAAAACTGTTGTATAAGAAAGTCATCTACTGATGGATTTTCTCCACTATTCCTGGGCATTTTTATTTATTTATTTATTTATTTATTTATCTCTTTTTTTTTTCAAACAAAGCTAGGATTTAAAAACACGCAAGGAAGGCCAATTTGACCCCAAGAGAGCACTTTTTCCTCTTGATGGTGCATTTTTATAGCATCAGAGCGAGTAAAAGAGGCCTTTGGTTGAATTGGGTCCACCAATGAGTGATGTTCTTGCAAACTGCGTTGACAGTTGCATGATGATGTTACATGTTATGATTTTACAGGAGTTTTTGGGTAAGTGATAATGAAAGCTTGTATCAGCAATATAAGAACGCTAAATACAAATTTAATTGTGACAGTAAGGGTATAATTTTAAAATTAATTCTTCTTAAGGATTTTACAATTAATTTGGAATATAATGAAGTAATGTGTAAATAACAAATTTTCAATTAGTAAACATTATCAGAATTAGACAATTAATGAGGACCTTTGCCTTAGAGTCTAGAAATAACTGTGCTAAGGTACATAGGTTCTTGAACGGCTATTATTAGAGTTCGTCCATTTTCTATATCTTGTAGGAAGTTATTTGAGAAAGTTAAGTATCTATTCTAATAAGGTAGGTGTTAAGATGCTTGATTTATGCACATTTATGATTAAGTCGTACTTAATCCTTGTTAAATATTTAAAAAGTGTTGTATAAAACAGTCGTCCACTGACATATTTTCTCCACTGTTTCCGAAGATTTTTATTAATTTTTTTTTTCTTTTTTAATTATTCATTTATAGCTTATTTAATTAATAATAGTTATTTTTTTCTTTTTTTTTTTTTTACGAATAAAACTATAATTTAAAGAACACACAAGGAATGCCAATTTGTTATGACCGGACTTATTTAGAGTAAGGTCTTAACTGTTTTATTTGAGTATCATTCGTGGATCTTTTGAGATTTAGCGCGTGATATTTTTTGCTTCTTTTTACTGAATAATAATTTTCATTAAAATAATATGAGTAATTTTGGTTAATGTTTTTCTTTATTTAAGCAATTTTATAATAATGTGTTCTTTAGAATACAATTTAATAGGGTCACTTTAACATGATTCTGCGTTAATTTTATTACTGATAAATAACTTAAATCTATAACTGATTGTTGTTACTGCTGCTTTAGAGTTCCCTAATGCTTTGTGCGATAACCTTTAGTTTTTCCTTAAAATACCTAAATGAGTTCATGGCCAGTAGGATGTTGCAATTTCTGTTTTTTCTGATATCGCTGGAACCACTTTCGTCTTCCCTCCTTTGATGTACCTTGCTCCTTAGCGTGTTCCGATACTATTGATGTTTTCGATACGCACTCGAGTCGCCTCAGCCAACATGTTATGCCTTACGTGTATTATTATGTTATTACTTACGAGTCATGAGAATCAAGAAT
Source organism: Copidosoma floridanum (assembly GCF_036245765.1). Taxonomy (NCBI): domain Eukaryota; kingdom Metazoa; phylum Arthropoda; class Insecta; order Hymenoptera; family Encyrtidae; genus Copidosoma; species Copidosoma floridanum. The sequence continues at coordinate 5,085,081 of NW_028321911.1, forward strand.
TGACTAAAACCTTAGAGGACAGGTGACAGACGTAAAGAGAGCGATTTATTTTCCTAATGGTGAGTTCTTACAGCGTCAGAGCGAGTAAAAGAAGCCTTTGGTTAAATAAGGTCAACCAATGAGCGATGTTCTTGCAGACTGTGTTGACAGCAAGCCGCACGATGATGTTACATGTTATGATTTCACACATTAGGAAATAACAATACAACAGTACCCATCGCAATTTTCTGACAAGTGCGACTGAGTTTTTTTGGGTCAGTGATGATGAAAGCTCGCATAAGCAATATATGACATTGCCGAATACAAGTTCAATTGTGACAGCAAGTTTACAAATTTTGAATTTAATCCTTCGTGGGATTTTACAATTAATTTTGAATACAATGAAGTAATGTATGAATTACAAGTTTTTAATCAGTATCCATTTTTAGAATAGAACAATTAATAAGCAAGAATTTAATTATTCATACATACAACACGAATTATTTATCTATACATCTATGCATTCTTTTAACAAAGCTGGCCGTATGCTATGTCAGCATATTATCAAGCATTTACCTTTAAGCTAATACACACACGCTCACGCGTGAGCGACGTACGAACTCCTCTTGTCATATGAGCTTGCTTTATATTCACAATACGTCTCATCTGAATTTGACAGACGGATAGGTTTAAGTTATAATATAATTCTTATAAACTTGGAATTTAACATTTCTGCTTGTTTGAGAAACTTGAAGGCGCTATGGAGGCCATCTTTTACAACTTATGCCGTGTTAGTGTTATTGTGTTGAATAATCTCAAGCGTCTTATTTTTCTATTTGATTAAATGTCCACTTTCAATCTTCGCATCTCTTGAACCTCTTTCTTGAATCCAGCAATACAGTTTACGTCATCTATTATTTGGTTGCTAAATACACTTACGTTACTTCCTTCACTGATATTGCCACTCATAGTTGTATAGCCTAATTTTCTGCTACCTATGGTGTGTCCAGTTGGAATATAAAGTAGTTCTAGTGATCCACCATAAGTGTCTTTGTGGTCCCTCCCTCTTAGAATCTATAAGGCCTACGGCAGCCGTCCAGGCTTGCACTGGATCGGAACTGCAGGCTGAAGCTATTGTTTTGCATGGACGGTTATCATTGTAGAATTTTTTTCTGTTCTGTTCTAATTAATGACGGTCAGCATTACCTTTTGTTCTACAGTAAAAATTTGGATAGGTTTCAAATTAAAGCAGGAGCCCTATCACTTTCCAGAAAAGTGTGCTACTTGCTCGGGCCGACCAGAAGTCACCACTTTGTTTCAGTCCCATATGTGGAGACTCTCTGGCGTTGTGTACAGAGTGTAAAAGAAGCTATAATGTATAGTAAATACTTATTGAGACGAAACAATAGTGTAACAGTACAATAAGCAACAGGCATCCAAGTCCAAGATCAGAGCAGGGAGCCCACTAGAACGAGCTGGCCTAAACAATGCACTCAAAGTATCGCCATGTAGCCTTCTCAGTGGTAGTTAGCCAAGATTAGTCAACCCATCAGGTCTTTTTGTTTACGAGGCGTGCAGCCATATCAGATATAGTAATCCGCCCTTACCCGGGCCTCACCCTCCAGCTTTACCTGCTGCCAGGCCTCTCACGCTAGCTAGGGAGAGATTCCGCAACCCGAAACAACTCATTAGTACACCTCTGTTATTGTAATAAAAGAGTTATGCCTGTATTTGAGAAGAATTTAATAATCACCTTTCACTTTTATACACGACGAAGTACTTTGCTGTTAGTTTGAAGCTCCCTCACCCAACCAAGGCTGCAAGCAGTAGTAATGGTAGTGGTCATGAGGGTATTAGTGATGGTGTCTGTGGTTATGGTAGTAAAATAAGTGGTAAAAGATTATATTTTAAGTTTAGAATGTAAGGTATTTAGTACTAGGACCAATCTAGAAGTTGGAGAACTGCGTGTTCAAGATGCCTTGGACCTACCTCAATGAGTTAATAGGAGCGCCATTATAATGGTACCGTATCTGTGGCCTATCTTGTTAATGCGGGTTTTAGAGTAACTTTGGCACATTATTCTCAACAAATCAGCTATAGTCAGCATCAGTCATTTATTCAAGGAACTGTGCTGGTCTAATCTTTATTAAAATGTATATATTTATGTAAGTGATATGTTAAGTGTCATATTTTTTTTGCTTAACGATATTTTACTAGAAAAAATATCATATAATTTCCGAGAATGACTACCTACTTATCGGTGCTGAACCAATGATGGTGTTTATTCACAACAGTTATGTTTAAATTACCTTCTAAGTAAAAGTGGTTGTTGTAAATATTGAACGTAACATCCTGACCAAATGTAGATTAATCGGAAAAAAGTGTTTTATGCAGAAAATTCTTATTCTGTTTGATTTGCCCCAGCATTTCTTCACAAAAAAATTAGTCTTAACAATTACATAATTATAAGTTGCAATAAATTAATTAACACGTGATGCATCCAAAGTTAAAATCGTAGCTTATTGCAGAAAGTAATTTTTTCATGATTGTACCGAAAACTACGCATGATTTATTCAAACTTGCTGACAGGTACATTTTATAATAAATTAATTTATAATAATACAAGTATTATAAATGCAATAAAAAAATAGTAAAGCATGCACGAGGGTAAAATGATATGCATATCTTTTATTTTTAAAAATTCTCTACAGCATTGACTAATGAACATCCCATATTCATGATATGTCACGAATGCTTCTTGGGTGGTATTCGTGAAAACAAAAACGGACTTGTTCCTTATTTTGTATGTTTCTTGCACATCTTGGTGCCCAAACAATTAGACCTAATGTTCTCAAAATATAAAGTAACATTGACAAATTCTTTTAACTATACTTTTTTTTAGAAGTATATTATTATAAAACTACATAATAAACTTATCTTTAAAGCTTGTACAAGGTATTGAACTTTAGTTATTTGTGCTTTATAGTTTGTAAGTACGAAAAAAAAAAGTTTTTAATTTATTTTAGTCTAACTTTAGCAAAAATACAAAAGTTTTTTCTGTCAACTATTACGTTTTTAACAGTTATTTTTGAATAAATTTTCCTACAGCAATAGAGAATAGGGACCTTTCTCACTCTCGCATACCCAATGATAGAATAACCTCAATGACTGTCTAAAGCAAATTAAAGTTTGCTACCTTATCAATGGGGTTGATCTGATTTTTCTGCAATATAAAATTATTCAGTAAATATCTAGCTATATAATGAGAAAAAAAAAGATGCACATTCTTGACATTCCTAAGAATAATTAAAGCCTAAACTCTGCAAAGTTAAATAGAAATTGTATAAGAAAGACGTAAAGTGAGATGTCGAACAAACGATGCATGATCTGATTTTTCGTCCTACGTTTTAATATCATGATTAATCTCACTATAAGTAAGCCTTCTATATTACTTAGAGAATCAAAAGTATGTGACGATTTTGTTTTCGTCAATAAATTGCATTAAAGATCATTTTTCAATTAACGGCAAAGAGCTTTGATAGCTTAGTGGTTAGCCTCCAAGCTGGATGTATTCGGGGTGTCGTGAGTTCAAATCTCGTCGAAAATTATCGAGAGTAGCATCAGGATGCTAAATCATAACTTTTTCGAATTTAAAAGACAAAGAGTCAATGTTTCCAGCAATGTCTAGACATCCAGGAGCTTCATTTACAAAGGAAAGCAAGCAACTGGCCAGCTCATCGTGTATAAAGTTATTGCTGGTTTTAAAAAGGTTGGTACAGAGAGTTAAATGGTTTGTTAGAAAATATATATCTATTAAATTTAAGAATACCTGGGGTGTGCTTAAGACAATTGCTGCTCCCCGTAAATAGTACCCAGCAGCATGGGTGACTGAATCGTCTGAATGGAATTTTGCAAGGGGGCTGCATGAAAGACTTACATACTTGAGGAAATAGGGGATGATAATTACAGAAAAAAACAGAAAGGTACAGATTAGGGACATATGATACGTAAAAACCTGCAATTGGTAGACGTTAGAATCTTACTATAATAAAGTATTAATCTTACACTATTTCCCGTAGACATTTCCCATGATTTAATATTAAGTGTAGCAGCTTTCTTCCATACTAATATTTAGCTAATTTGTCTCTGTTATAACAATTTATTAATTCTACACATTTTTACGCAATTAATAGGGTTAATGTATATCATTTTAAAATCAAAGAACAACATTACAATTATTTTAATACAATTTAAAATTGTTTGGGTTAGAAACACAAGATATCAAACGATGCCTTGTTCGCTTGACATCTTATTTTATGTATGACTCATTACATTTCTTAATTAATATCGTAAAGTCCAGGTTAAATTTATTGTAAAGAATGATAAAAACGCTTCTCAACACCTTTTTTTCTTATTAGGTAGCTAGATATTTATTAAATAACTTTATTATGCTGAAAAATCCAATCAACCCCATCAATAACATAGGAAACTTAAGTTTTCACTAGACTGTAATTAAAAAAAAAGTTGATAAAGTCACAATGGCCACACTTACATAGTATCACCTATTTCTGCCCCTCTCTACGAATATTTTATGACAGTTTAATTACATAAAGAACATCTTCATACGATTATAAAGTACAGAATAAATACAATCAACTACAATACAATCACATATCATTAATATGTGTATGAATATAAATTTTTCTTTAAAACTTAAAAACTTATTGGCTTATTAATAGAGATAGATTAAAAATGCAAAAATTATATTTGCTACTGGGAATCGACCACCTAGTAATCGGTTAGCTCACGACAAAGCTCTTGCTTTATCTTTAAAGTGACACCAACCATACCCAAGGACCATGTCCATATACGTATTTACGGTTGGTGTAGGCTCGTGCCTCACCTGAGTGTTGATAATTGATATTTCTTATTGTATTTAAATTTATGTTCTGAATGCATTATTATCTGAAACCAAGCTTAAAACCTTAATATATGTATATAATATACAATAACTTTTTTAGATTTTCATAAATAGATATTAATGTTTCGAGGTAACCACATTTGTGAATTGAAAATATTAACATTAATTAAATAGCTTGAAATACAATAATAGTAATTCACGTGAGAAGTGTTGAAAACACTATTTCCTATACGAGTTGCGGACATGATTTTTCGCAATTAGAGTGAGAAAATTTGGGTTACTGTCATGTTTTGAAAAAATTTTTGGTTCATAGCAAAATCTTTTCACGTACGCTATACTGTATTAAAGTCAGATGAAGTAATTGGTTTCAAGAATGATAACTTAGACAATTACTTTGCGTACGCAGCTGAATTTTTAAGGATTGATGTTTATTAGTGTGACATTTTTAACCTTACATAGGAGTTTGAGAATGCGTATGAGTGTTCGTGAGTAGAATTCTAACAATCAAGGGTACTCGCTGCGTTCAAGCCGTTAAAGGAAGTAAAAAAGAGCGATCAAATATATTATGGCAAGAGAAAAGTGTATTATTTTGGAACTCTTGAGGATTAAATGCACTGTTGACCACACAAATTTGAGATTTTTTACCGCTTCAAGTGACCAGACGTAAATGTAACTGGAATTATAAGAATTAATCATGAAAGCTTATATCTTATAGCATCTTCATAAAAACGATATAAAAGCTTATAATGCAATAGTTTGATGATAGTGAATAAAGTAAAGCAACCGATATGCCACTTTGATCTATCGGGAACGTCACTAATAGTCACTCGCGTCATAAACTTGTCACCTCTCAGTTTGTTAAGATTCACACTATGAAATCAATGATAGATTAGTGGCTTTGGTACCATCTTTACTTCCTCGTCAGTAACGCTTCATACTCACACTTTGCACCACAAATAACTACAATATTCATATTTGTTGTAATTCTGATTGTTTTCTTGTGTAACATCATGATAATTCTGTAAAGTTTTATTATTTATCATCTACAATCTATTAGTCCCTTGATAGTCCCGAAATGACACACAGTTTTACCATAAGATAATGCCAATACACTTACACACAGCAAATACGAGAATTACCATTTTTTAGTTCTCTCTAGTTTTCAGCAGTTGAAACATTTTTTAGCAAGTAGAATTTGAATTGGTCAAGGGAGTTCCCTTCCTGCCCAAATTAAAAATAACAAGGTTTTGATGAAACTTAACTTAAAAAATATTTACGATTATAACAGACAATGATCTAAGTTTTAGAGCTATTTAGAGCCTATTAGCTGAAAAATCAAATGTTTAATCAACATGTCCTCTTATAAGAAACTCCAAAGTCCAGCCGTGTCATGACTTTCACATTTTTTAAAAATTCTCTTAGAATGATTAGATTTTGAAAATCATAACCACGTATTTAGAGCCGTGTGAGAACATTGTCTAATTTTTTTCAGAACGATTCAGAGCTACATAAAACATCACTCATAACAATTGTAAAAAGTGTAAGACAAAGGCCTGCTTAGTAATTAATATATATTTAAGTTAGGTTTGGATATGTCCTTTTAGGAATGTAAGCCACAGTATCCTTCTTAAAGCGTACATCGGTAAAAAAAATTTTTTACCACTTCTGCTCTTAATATTATTTATTTTCATTAACATATGGCAAGTTTTTTAACATACTAGAAAATAAAATTTTTATAATGGTTAACTGCACTCATCCTAAGTACAGGATTCCATTAATCGTGAGTACTATAATATCTAAGGGGGGAACTTCCTTTTAAAGTTAAAATGCCATTTTCATTCGCCAGATGGTTAAATCAAGCCAAGACCTAAGAACTGTTAACTATCGCTTAGTTTTCCCAAAATAGTGCCCGGAAAAGCTGTTAGGCTTGTTGTTGTGTAAGAACCTGCATTAAACAAATAAAAGTGACAACTTTATTTCCTTATGTCCTTAGATAAACAATGTATCGAACTAAGGCATAGGTAATATTCTAGGGATCCAACAAAAAAGTTGGGCCAGCGTTTGGTGAGCAATATCCAGTACAAGAAGGTGGCCAAGGTAAACTAGTTCATGAGCCTGAGTCCATAGATATTCTTACCAGGGCGTCTAAGAGGCCAAGGTTAGCCTCAGCGTGTTTGAAGGGGGTTCTAATTCACAATAGCGCTTTTTAGAAAATAAAAACAGAAATTTTTTTTTTTTTCAATGAAAAACTTCTGTAATCAAAGCTTATTTAATTAAAAACTGAAACAATAAATGCTATAACACAGTTCAGGAGATATATGCATACCTACGTAAACAAAATTGCAAGACGCCCCTATACTAAACGCATGTGAGAGACGAGAATGCGATATCTACTGTCAGTCGACTTTACACGTGGGACGATGGTTTTTCACTAAATTATTTCTAGAACCATTCTACTAAAAATTGTGATTTAAAACTTCGTGTAGCCTTTCAACAGAGTTTATTGCTATATTATGAACTCTAGTTTCCAAAACTAATAGCATACTTTTATTGAAAAATGATAAGATTGACTACACTTTCTTACTCCTTACTTTATATCCCACAAACAGAGATTACTTTTATTGTTTGATTTCAACTATAAGAAACAAGACACTTTAAAACATATTATGTGATTTTTTCGAAGCATATTATTAACATACTAATAAGTACTAGAGAACTAAACACAAATGCGTTTTTCGTAATTAAGAGCATGGACGTTTTTGGGCTTTTCTGCGTAGAAATTTTTACGTTTTGCCAAACTTTTAATAAAGTTCATATGGCCAACGTTTGGCCAAACGTTGGTTAAACGTGGGCAATGAGAGAATCCCAAATTTCAATTGTTGCTAAAATATTTGACTTAAGTTTAGCCAATGTTTATCCAAACTTCTAAAAAATGAATTAACACTCTAATATATAAGTAGACCGCACATAAGACACATCGAAAAAGTTGTGCAAGAGATGGTCTCGACCCTTGGCCACCGAGATTCTGCGTGCGATACAAGTAGGCTTATCCACTCAGCTATGACGAGATGGTACAAGGTATAACACAAATCGTCTACATATCGTACCAATACCATAATTTTTTTTAAGTCATGTTATTAAATTTACTTTACATATTTTCTAAAAAAGTTTTTATATTAATTTATTTAGTTACAATTAATTGTGTATAAAAAAATATTCCCATAGCGTATTTTTTCCAGCATACGATCTACAACAAACGTTTTAATCATGTTAAATCTGCCAATTTTAGGTGTTCTCTTATTGTTTCACGTAAAATAAATTGTCACTGAATTAATTCGCAAATTCACATACAAATTTTTTGAAAAATTCCTGAAGTTAATTTTATAACATGACTTAAAAAAACTACAGTGTTTTGACGATACGTAGACAATTCATGTTATACCTTGTACCATGTCGTCAGCGGAGTGGATAAGCCTGCTTGTGTCGCACACAAAATCGTGGTGGCCGAAGTTCAACGCCATCTCCTGCACGACTTTTTTAATATGTTGTATATGCAGTCTACTAATATGTTAATGTATTAAATTAATTTTTTAAAAGTTTGGATGAACATTGGCTAAACTTGAGTCAAAAATTTCAGCAAAAATCCAAGCTAAGAATTTTCTCTTTGCCAATATTTAGCCCACGTTTGGCTAAACATAAACTTTGGTCAAAGTTTGGCCAAACGTCAAAATTTCTAAGTGAGTGCTTAATACAGCTCTTTTTAACCCAGTGCCTTGTGCAAGAACACGAGCTCCTCCTTGCCCCCACAGAATAAACAAACCTTCTTAAGCTGCTTGAGCAGCAGCAGATCAACGACAGTGTTTCTCAAAAATTTTTTGTAAGATAGAATACGCACATTTTTGTAAGATGGCATTCGCAAATCCTTTTGCGTACACTTCAAGAGTGGTATAATTTTGAAGATTTCAATTTTTCGCGTACCGTATTACATGAAATTTTGTAGCATATGCAAAATGACTTTTTAAGTCATCGTATGCAAAACAAATTTACCTAGCCAACTTTTATTCAGCATAGCGTACGTAATACGAGGTCTTTGTTACAATTATGCATATACTACGGTGTCACTTATAAACTTTCCTAAAGTTTTGGACCATTTAGCCATGCTGTCTTTCAAATATTTTAATCTATGTATCTTTGTAAGGCTTTTAGTGTATCTGTGTAATGCTAAAATTTTTCTAATCTTTTATGTTTTTATCACAATTTTCAAATAGTTCTAGGGCTTTATGTGATTTATAAATTTTGTATGCTGCTTCAGTGTGAGTTTATGTAAACTATCGATGATTTGTGTATCAAATTTCTTAACAATTTTTAATTTAAGCATGTACACATAGATAAACTGGCTTATAATATCTTTAAAATGCTTTAGACACTTTCAGCTTAACATCTTACTGATTTTCCAATGATTATAATAATAGCTATTCTTATAGCTACATTGTCTATTTTGCTGCACATCAAAGAGCAGAGAACTTTACAATACAAATAAAGCAATGTCACTTCCCTCTTATCTGAATCAGCTTTAAAAACTTAAAATAGAAAAGGGTACAAATATCAAGTTACCTCGCTCTCTTATTCAAAGTGTTGTTACATCAAGGCTAAGCTCGACGTATATTTTTTTTGGTATTCTCCTCTTTTTTTCCTCCTAGCGAAGCCATGTTTTTATATCAACCTAAACGGCACATACTCAAACATATACCAAGTGCTGAAGCTAATGCTTCGTGATACACGTATAAGGAGAGACTGAGTAAGATAAAGATCAAAGAACTAGTCAACATCTTCTTCCCTCCTTATGCATCGACAGACTAACTTACATTGTCCGACAAAACTCAATAATTATCTTTTATCCTTTTCCTTCTCTATCTTGATGATTCGTAAATAAGCCAACGCTCTAGCCAGGATGTTGATTCACACATTGGCCAGCGTTGATGCAACGAGACTTGACAACCGTATGCTTCACTTCTACCACTTCCTTTCCTTAACACTAACAATACCCAAGGCAACCAAGCCGAAAAATCCCGTGAACTGTGCTGCAACCTATTTTCGATAAGCAAAAACTGGGACTAGTACCGTTGCCATACAATATTCTTTAGCGAGTAAGCACCAACCCGAAACCAAAACAGTATATATAAAGAAAGACGAAGAGCATATAGAAAGTATTTTCCTCTTCCTACCACGAGATGATGCAGACTAGTTCTAAGAACCTATGTACGTCTCGTCGTCTCTGGCCATAGTAGCAATGATAAGGAGGCAAGATTTTCGGCTATATAAGCCCATGGCCTCCTTCATGAGAAGCTCAGTCCGAAAAAATTCGTTCAATGGTCAGGCCAGCTTGGGTGTATACCTAGAGCAATAGCCAGACTATAGACACATGACCTGGAGAACCCAATCGATGCATTCAATGGTTAGGCCAGATTGGTAATACGCTCAGAGCAGTAGCCAAACTAGTATACGCGACCTGGAGAATCCGGTCAAAGTATATTCGTGACCTGGAGAATCCGGTCCATCCTTTCAACTTAGATTATATTAAGTCATCTAGATCTTGCCTCAAGAGCCACTGCGTACCCCTTTTTTTTACAATGATAAAAGTAAGTAATAATACTTTCAAAGTTAATTCTTACATATCCCCCATAGTTTTTTTAACGTTAAATCTACTATTGTGTGCCATTTAATCCAAATATTAATGGCCAAGTAGGTGGTAAGAGAAAAATTTAAGCTATCGTGAGTACTGAACTTAATTTTCTTATTTTTTTTTTATTCGTTTTCCAAGTTTTTGTTTCAGTGAACTACATGAATGCAGTACTTATTTTTATAGAGCTTCGTTTTTCCTACGGGTCTGTCGACCCCCTTGTTACCTGAGAAATTGTGTATGTTTATACTCATGTCATGTTTAAAGAACTTCGTTTTTACCGTTGTTCCCATGACCCATTTATACCCCCTGGTTTGTTTCTTTTAATTTTTTTTTTTTTTTTCATTTTTTGTTTTATTTTTATTTTATTTCTTGTTTTACTTTTTTCCATATTTCATTTTTTTAATTAAATAACGCTAAGTTGTCTACCAGTTAATGTAAATGCCAATGTCCAGGTAACTAGCCCTTATTTAAAATTGAACAACACTAACTTGTGTGCTGGTAGGTGTGAATGCCACTGGCCAAGTAACTACCCTGTATTAAAAATTAAACAAAGCTAAGTTGTATGCCGGTTGGTGTAAATGCCGATGGCCAGGCAACTAGCGTTTTTCAAGTAATGCTACGTTGTCTGCTGGTTGGTGTAAATGCTGATGGCCAAGCTGCTAGCTCTTTGTTAAAAAACCAAATCTTTAAAACTATATGTCGTGTGTCGCTCGTAAAAATGCTGGCAACAGACGACTGTAGACTTCTTGAAAGGTAACCAATTTACCATTCTCAAATAAATGGCCAGTTACGTACCGTTTGATGTGAATGCTGATGGCCAAGTAACTAGCTAACCTTTCTACAATCATCTACACCGTTTCCACTCCAGTGCTTCGTCTTCAACCCTTTCTGTCAAGTCGCCAGTCTAGTGAGCAAAAGCTTAGGCCTAAATATGAAAACTACTCTTACGCCGTCTTTAACTTAACAGTGTACATCGGCAAGATGGTCGAGTACAATTGAAATTTATTGCACTTAGTTATTAATTTTTGAACTAATACATTTAAAAGTTAATTCTTTGCACTGCCTTTTAATAAAAACTCAATTTTAAATATGCTGTTGATGCTGTCGATATGGCTAAATGGCTGATCCAAGCAAATAAGAAAAATCTAACACGTTGCGGAAAAATAAACGGTAGCGTAAGAGTTCTTCTTTTTTAATAGTCTATTTCCAAAAGACAAAAAAAATACTTTTCAATCTTATGTTTCCCAGTAGAGACAAAATTGGCCATTCACCTACAGAATTTTCCCAAGATTACGTAAATAGAAGTTTTGTCTACATCAGAAATTGGCTTCATTTATTTATTGAACAATTTATAAACAAATGCAAACTTTTTATTTTGTTTTTTTGCTGATATCTCTGCTTCTATTGTTGTTGAAGGCATTTTACGACCGTTAATTTCATCGATTTCCAATACAATAGACATTTTTGTAAATGCTTTATGAGTTGTTAAAATAGCACAATATTAGCAATAAGTGCAACTAAAAACTTTTTATACCACAAAACTTTTGATCGTTGCTAAAAAAAATCATACTGTCATTAAATATGTTACCGTAAGGAAATACAAATAGTTGGTTGTGCAAAAAAAGCTGTTTGTAAGACTACAAAATAACTATTAGATTTTTGTTGCTTTTTTTTTTAAGTGAAACTTTAAAGTGGTATTACAAACTTCAAGGTCAGTTTATAGACATTTTGATTCAGTAAGAACATTGAGTTGAATGTTAATAATGATAACAAATATAAAAGACTGATTTGTTTAAATTTTGACGTTTTCTTACGAAAAATATTATTTTGCAACTTAAACCATTAAATATATCTCAGTCTAGTTTTAATACTTATTCCTACAAACAGTATTATATGTGTCATGAAAAAGTACAAACCTAATTTAAAAAAAAAAAAAAAATGCTCTAGCTTACTCTGAAGCCAGGATATAGAAAATTTATGTTTTTCCAAAAACAGACAAACAATTAAGTTTTTTTTTATGCAAAGAAATTTATGTATTATATTTATGTGTACCTGCAAAATACTGCCAGAGTATTTTATCAATTTTTTTAAAAGGAAATCTTAAAGACATCAAGAAAGTTACATTGTAATAGCAAGTGGTATTTCAGTGCTGCTATCTGTACCTTTCTTAGGAAACTCAGTGGCAAACTGGTTGCAGTGCGCATAGGGCAAAACTCAGATTGTAACTGACGATAAAATTAAAATAATTTGTTCTATATGATTATACAATAACTAGAGATCCTCCCGTCTCGGCTTCGCCCGAGACTCACTAAATGGAACACCGTAGTGTGTTGACATGTGATGTGAAACGTTTTCAGTGAAAAATTATACATCTAGTTCTGACACTTCTCAGAACAAAAATCTTTTTATTAAAAACATATTTATTCGGAATGCATACAATTTATTTTGTCAAGTAAAAAGCTGTAAAAAGTGAAAAAAAAAAAAATTATTTTAAAATGTACCGTGCATTTCTTATATCTTAAAATAATCATTGGCCTTTGAAGGCCGTTGATTTGCAGCTTCTCCCACACAATTTATGAACAGGGCTTTTTTTTAAAGCTGTGAAGATTTAAAGCTCACAAAAAATTTATTATTACAAAATTTTTTTCTCTCATCTCACAATTTTATTACCAGAGCAACAAATTCCTGGAGATTAACCTCTACGTTGTTTATCACAATAAAAATAAAAATAAAAATTCTACCTATTTAAAAATCTAAAAGATTCAAAAGATCACTATGAGGGTTATAGGGGAAAGCTAATCTTTCACTTAATAAATTCTTTTGTCATTTTCATGATGCATAAAATTGCATTCATAAGATGCATTTGAAGTTTTCCTTCTGATTCGACTTCTTGTGACTTTTGGCATAGTTTAGACTCTTGTGAGCCCTAAAGGCTATTTTGTTTTACTTTATTATGTTATAGTATATTTGTTGGCAAGGTAGTTCAACGTCAGATGAACCTTAAAAGCACCAGTGAGCTTCTGAAGTAAAGTCTTTCTTAACTGAAGTTTCTAGCAAATGTAATTGCCTGGATACCTCAGGGTTTGAAGCTTTGCAGCTAGTTGTAGAGCTCTTTCCCAACGTCTCTTGGTATAACGTCGAAGACGGTGTCTCAAGCACCTTTTTTTAGACTCAGTTGTTTTGGTAATCTAAGGTGGAAAGGTTGGTTCGTGATTCTTGCCCGTCGGCAGCTGTCCCGTTGGCTCACGTTTATTATTTCTTCTTCATAGCTGTTAGGTTCTCCCAGTGCAGACCTCGGAGAGGATCGGTGATTCCTGGTTAACTGCTTACAGTTGAGACGGTAATATAGGGTCGTCGGTTACCAGGGTTTCCAGCCTTGCGACGAACAACTGTGCTCGTGATGTCTGCCAGTGAATGACTGACTTGGTTTAATAGTGGCCGGCTTTACATAGTCTTTGACTTGACGAATCGTCTCTGGAAATCGTAGTAAAAATGTATTTGTTGGCAAGGTAATTTAAGTTTAGGTGGATCTTAGAAGGACCGATGAGATTGATAGTTTAGTAGGGAACGTAAATACTTTTAATGGCCCTGAAAAGGGTCGGTGGTGAAACTTGCAGCTACTCCACATTATTATTCTTGATGATGAAGAGCCAGCTGTAGGTAGCTTGATGCTCATCCTTTGAGTCTCTGTGTACGGAGACCGTACAGGAAGGGAGGTATGCCACTGACCAAAGAGTATCTCGTTTTCAGGTCGTTCCCCGGATAACCAACCTTTCATCGGTAGTCAAGAAAGTGGGCCTGGAGAATAATACCCTCTCTGTTTACATGCCGTTGGGATGACCACTACGGAGGCCGTTGTGGCTGCCCATACGCTTCAGGGATGTCTTCCTTGGCTCGCATTTGAAGTAGGAAATTCTCTGACAGTACCAGGTTGGATGGCCGAACGGCCACAAAGCTCTAAAGTGCTGGAGCAGGTTGTGCTCTGGCTAAAAACGTTTCTTGGTATTCCACCGAAGACGATGACGTTGCGAACGCCTGTTTTTCCGTGGCACTCGTTTATTTTGAGGATCCAGGGTAAAAATCGAATTACTTCGCTTGCCTATGACAGAAGAGTGTCATCGGTAGCCAGGATGCCCAGCTGCGTGACGGACTTCTCTGTTCTAGGTGTAGTGCTGATGATCGACTACAATGATGGTCTACTCGATAGTGCATCTTATAACCACTCTTCATTATCTTTGGTTGTGGGTGGCTTCAATTTTACCTCGACGCTACCTATCGGATCCTACTGGACTAAAGCGTAAAGCTAGCTTATTTTAGCAAAACTTTGAGCTTATTTATTGCTATTTTTATTAACTTTTTCAAGAAAAAATTATGCGAAAACCATCTTGAAATCATGGAGAATCAGTATGCAAAATGTCAGCAAAATCAGTTCAGTAGTTTTCGTGGTTAGCGGTTACAACGGTTTTAGCGACTTTACTTTATATATTAGTAAGACAAACATAGTGTATACAATAGTATAAGACGGATTTTTTATGTAGATATTTATACATTTTATCCTTGAATCACGTAATTTTTCTCTAAGGAGTGCTTTTTCATTGTACTTGTTTGATAATTACTTGCTGATGTTAGTGCACTTCTGAGGTGTCAGATCAAATGGGTATGAGCATGCAACACGAACGAATAAAAAAATTGGTAGAATAATTATAAACTTTAATTACAACAGGTATATTACTAATACCAAAACAGTTCTTAATTTACTAAGCAGTTTTTACCCTGAGCTCTTACAAAGTAATAACAATTATGAATAGTCTTTAAACTTGTGCAAAACAATAGTACTTGGTGAAAGTATTGACAAGAAGCTGTAAGTTCTGTTTAAAATAATTAAAGTGAAACTTGTTATGTTAGGATGTGAAGAGCTGCATAAGTAGAAATACGTTACGAAAAAAAGTAGCAACCCACCCTGTGGCCCAAGCCCTCTCCTTTATTTTCTCTTTTACACACTCTCTCTTATTCCGTCTCTCTTTCTCTCACAGCACGAACCACTCTAGTGTCTACCGCTCCGACTCTCTTTCTCTCTCTCGCATGCACGCTGCGTGTTTCCTTTCACTTACGCTGCTACTATAACTATATATAACCATAAGATATAGGTATGTATCTTTTTACGCGATCCTGGTCCACGCCTTGCGACAGAGCCTTGCATTGCTGTTGTATACTGTTCGGATACAGAATAGTATAGTAGTGCGAGATCTCTTGAAAGTATTTAAAAAAACATAGTAAAAATCGTTCTTTTTTTCTATTATTCTTTTCGTATGTATACATGTATGTAAAAACGTGAGCATAAAGAATTAAATATGTATAGTAGGACAACCTTACCTAAAAAAAAAAGAAAAAACGTAGTATCTCAAAAGAAAAGCGAAATTAGCTAGAAATAATAATTTTTTCAGGTCTCCTAAAGAGGAACTGTATAATCGATGTCCAAAAATAAAAAGAGATTGGCCTATGCTCAAAAATATTCTCAATTACTTTTTTTTTCAACTGTATCTTGAGAAAAGCGGGTAAAAGAAGATTTTTTTTGCCATGCCACGTTTGAAAAATTATTATGAACATTTACAAATCCTTCAAAAAATTTTTGTGACAACATAACTTCTTAAGCTCCGAAAAACAGTTATATGTCAAAAAGGAAGCTAGATAGCTTACATGTCTTTGATCTTACTAGAATAATACTAGGCCGTGTATTATAGTCATAGATACGAATTTGAAGTAACAGACATGTTTTAGGCTAGATTATTACTTATATTATATGTTAACACTCAAGCTTGACAGTAAAAACTTACGATAGTAAAACACTGTAATTTAGTATTTCTAGTGTTTCAAAAACGTAAAATTTTGAGCTTTTTTGGAAGGGCAACATGCGAGTAAAAAAAGATAATGTCATGCAGGAGCTAATTACTTTTCAGATTGTTCTCATTTATGCTCGTAAAAAGCAGTTTTAATTCTTTTATCTTGTATGAGCTCAAGAAGTTTCGGTTTTGCCGTACATCAAGTTTTGGAAGTTGGACAGACAGTAGAAGTAGATAATAAAAGCTCCATATCTCAGCTTACGGCACCTTTAAATATTCTAGAACTATTATGTAAGAATGTGACATTTATTAATAAGCCATAAAATCAGTTAATGTATTTTTTTTGGCTTATTACTTATAAGTACTCAAAATTTTATCTTATTTAACAAGTCTAACATGTACAATCTCTGGTCACGATCAGGGCCACTGCAACGTTACTTTTTGAGCCCTTTTCCCTGGATAAGAAATTCGTACACGGAAAAACTGTGGCCCTAATAACTCAGTGCACTATAAGATTAACCGCTTACGTATACGATAAATAAAAAAAGTGTTAAGTTCATTATGGCATGTAACAAAAAGAATTTTGTTACGTCTATGAATATAATGGGTGTTCACTACATAGCTGTTATAATATGTTTTCACGTAGCTACAATGCGTCTTAATAAAAAAATAGCTTCTTAAATGCAAGAAAGGCAGGGCTGAAGCACTGCTAAGTTATTTTTGACCAATCCTTAAGTATCCCTAAATAACATCTTGTCTTGTTTTATTATTTCGAAAATGTCGTAAAACATGACATGGGTAACGTTATGCCAAAGTGACATATTTACAAGCGTAATTCTTCTGTACTATCTCCCTGTTACTGTCATACTGCTGTTACGACCGGATTTTTGAATAGTATAGTCTCAACCGTTTAATTTTGATGTCATTCGTGGATCTCTTAGAATTCAGCTCGTAAGCTTTATTTGCTGTTTATATTCGAGTAAAAGTATTAATTTAAATAATATGGATAATTTTAATTGATGTTTAATCCTTAATTCTTCTATTTAAACAATATTAAGTTTACCAAGCATATAAAACATTAAGTTTACCTCTTAATATCATTGCCTGTCACGCTTTATTGGTGACTGTAGTGGAATTGCACGCTTTTAAATAGGCACCATTTCTTTGTAGATAGCGAATGTGTCAACGTGGTACTAAGTGGCATACAGCTTTGTTGCTATAATGTTATCATTTGTCCAAGCCTGCACCATACGTTCACCTATACCACTAAAGTAGTGTTCCAAATAGATCAGAAAATAACGATCTTGTATTGTGATTTATTTCAAAATGCATTGTTAAAATATTATGGTTTTAACGGATTTTAACTCAGTATGCATCGCTGTACATGCCAGTGACCACTCCTAAAGTACTTCTGAATATCCGTATATATTGCTTTTGAAGAGATTTTTGCTTTTTTCTTGTGCTATAAGACAAGTATCTACACGTACCATCTTTTTCTCTTTTAGTATGGTGGAATGGGGATAAAGTTATACTGCGTCAGTGGTGGAGACGAAACCCTGCACTTTAAGATAAGCTTTGCTTTCGTGCTATTAGATGGTAAAACGAGTAGTCGTTCTTCCTGCTTCTTTTTAAGTTAACAAGAAGACACGTGTTTTTCATTTTATTGATATCCTAGAGAAGTAAGTGTCTTCTTTTTAGATGTTAGATACCCTATTAGATTTGTGATATCACAGCAATTTTTGTCGTCAGCTTCTTATTCTTTATCACATGCAAGCAAATGAGCCTTGTGTACACATGCTTGAATTCTCGTGCAAGTCAACAAGTGTATGGTTCACATGCTTACATGCACAACTATAAGAAAAAGCTTTCACACAAATAAACTCATGCTTGCACGATCTCTCCCATGATTCGACGCATACTCACACGATTTCTTACGCAAGCGTATGCGTACTTGTAGATACTGACACAAATTCTCATAGAAGCTTACCAGTAAAGCTTTGAATAAGGAAGAAAAAATTTTCACGTGATCTCGGGTGGTCTTATTTACTTAAAAAAATTAAAGTCCTTTATATCTCAGTGGGTTTATTATCCAATTGGCATAAATGGAGTAAGATTCTTTACAAGCTCTTAAGAAAGATTTTAATTTTTTTAATTGACATTAACTAATAAATTTATAATTTCGTCAGTAGTACGTAGGGATGGGCTTTAATCAGGCTTTGATATTTTATTCTTTACAGTGCACTTAAGGACATTTTGACCAGTACTTCATATTAAATGCAATGATTATATGATTTCAAGCAATGCCTTTGAACATACATCAGTGTACTGTTTTAAGAATTTTAAAGATAAGCTCTTTATAAATTTTTTTTTAACAAGTACGCTTTAGGCTGTGCACAGAATAGCTGAATATTTCTTAAACATCTGAATGCATACAGGAAGAGTAAAGAGAGGCATACAAGAAAAAATTTCTTATTTTTTATCTTATTTTAAGCAGGGACCTATTTTCGATATATCATGAACTTTATGGCACTAACAAACTTGGCCTCAACATTACCATCAACATAAATTCTTCTTAAATTCTTACCAAGTGTTAAATAACAGTATCTTAATGACTCTACAGAAACGTTATCATTGTACTACTTTATCCTATGCACTTTAAACGTACTATAATTATTACATTTTTTTACTTTGAGAGGTAAATTATTACAAGTGCAAAGCAGTTTAATCATTAAATGTTCAACACCGTTCCATTAAATAGATATCTTTATAACTTCTTTTGAAATAAAATCTCTATCTGTATCATAAGAACCTTGAATATTATTAATAAAATCCATCGCAAGCAACCACAGTATTTTATAATCTTGATTCTTAAAAAAAGTTGTTGTATAAGATGAGTATCTATCAATTGTAATTTTTACAGCGTTTAAAATAATGATCCATTATGCTTCTTCTCATCTTAACTATCGACAAAGGGTTTCTTCTGTACTTCACTATCGCTCTTACTCTATTCCTGTACTGCAAAGAACGACTCTTTACTAGAGCTAGTGAGATCTTTCGACTCAATATTAAATTTAAATTTCTTATTCTTCTAACATTATAGATAGCACGCATTGATGGAAATATGACATTATAATGTAGGCAAGTGCAAGCCAAAATGAGTAGCTCAAAAGGTAGATAATTAATTAAATCAGTAACCTAAAAATTAAGTTGATCAAGCTACTTTCTTTTTATCCTGCTGATTAAAAAAATTTTGGAAGCCTGACTCCTAATTTTATACGTAATAGTTGAGCTTAACCCATTAATTAAACCACTTTTTCCATCTCGTAATTTATGCCAAGAAGATAGTGGTTTAAAAGAAACCCTCATAGTTCAACATTTTTATTCGACAAAATAATCGCTGGTGAAAGAATGGCTAACTCTTTTTATACACAACTGTTCCCAAGCGTCACGACGTCCTGCATGTCTACTACGTACTTCATTATGATAATTACTAACTTGAATAACTAATGATGTAGTATTTTAATCTTCCAAATAAAATGTGATAAATTTTTAAGTCTCCACTGTCAGGATTATATTCAACTATACTGTCATGTGAAATAAGCCAAAAGGCAGCTGCATCTTGCGGAAACTTATCTTTTGACTTAACTTGACTGGCTCGCTTTTTTAAGCCTTACTTTGTTTGGAGCAGTTAATAACGACAAGGTACACGTGTGTAATATCTTGAATTTTCTTAACCAAGCATAGATTATGTTCCTTAACTACTTTATAAATTTTAAAAATTTACTTACATACTGTAGAGTAATGCAAACAAATTGTTGTTTCAATAATTTCACATTTCTTTTACCACAATAATCAAAGTGGCTGGCACTTATCGCTTTTTGACGTCTACGATTTATTTTGAATCTCTTAATAATAAGGTGCGGTTTTTCGAGCTGATTTCATGTTTTGACTGTGCAAACATGTTTTACAGCTGATGAGAGAAAAGAGTACTCATACAGCTCCCAATCACAGCAATTACATCGAGCAGGCAAATTTCTTACCTAACTAATAAATTGATATCAGGCATGAACCACTATTTACAAATAAACAAAATTTTCAAATTCTTGTAGGTAAGTATGATTAGCAGCTGTTTGTATGACAGCATTTGAGTCATTTCTTGATCTCGTGAGAACTAGTTTATGCTTCGCATTTACAACAACTTACAATAGTCTCCAGCGAGAACATCTAAAAAACTTGCGTAATTGATCAGTTCATTCGTCTCTGCAATACATAATCAGCACACGGTTGCTAGGCTCAAACTTTAAGTTAGACAGTGTGACAGCTAACCCTTCATCAGTTTTGTTGTCCTAACATTTTTGCACTTATTTATTTGAATGTTATTAAGTTCAAAGCGTATTTCTTAAAACAAATGACAAGTAGCATTATTAACTAATGCAGTTTACGTTAGTACAGCGCAAATAGTTAATGTGAGCCTTCTACAAATATGTAGAGCACTGCGCAAAGGTTAATACATGAATCTTAATATTAAATTGCGATGCGCATTTTATTACTATTCTTAAATACCAATGAATGAATGGTTAACAAGCATGAATTTCAATGTATGCTATTAACTTGTCAGGTGTAACATTTGACCTAAGGTTTATAATTTCTTTTATCTTTATAGCAAGTGGAAAATACACAGATAAACTTTAGCCAACAGTTATCTTGAAACCTAGACTCCTGAGAAACCTTGTGCGTTGACATGTTATCGCTTTGCTTGTTCATTTACGATTAATTGTTTCCTCTATGTTGGCTAGCATATACATTTTCTACCAATATTTTGCACATTGTACATAATACCTATGATTATTTTGCTTGTTGTACGTTAAATCTTGTTGTTGTATCTTCTACTTAAAAATTCAGAAATTTTCTACCCTGATCAACAGTACGTACTTGACGATAATCGATCGTCCTCACTGCTACAGAAAGGTTAATTGGATATAATATAACTTGAGAAATTTTGTAGCCAATTTAAACTGCAAGAAGGAAATTTACAAATCGTACAAACTTGAAATTTATTATTATATGCCCCATTCATTATGAATTGTTTAGCGTATAAGGTCAAGAGCCTAGTAGTCAAATTGAATTATTACGAGTTAAAGCATTCAAACTATATGTTTAAGGGTTTTAATGACAAACTAAGACTTCTAGTTTGTGATAATGTCGCAAATTTCATGATTTATAGTAATAAGCTATTAATTTTTTAAAGAAATATTGTGAAAAGTACATGTTCGTATTGTGAAATGCTTTGTAATCGCAATGTTCCAGTAGTGAAGTACCACACGTCCTGGATGTGAAATGCTCATATAATGTTTGTTTTATTCGGTTTTTCTTTTTATTGTTTGACAATTTATTGTAATTGAAAAAATTATAAAGTGTTTGCACTCTCTTAAAGACTTAATTATATATGGCAGTAAAATGCTTTACTTTAAAAATTCTTAATTAAGTAATATTCAATGAAAAACTTTTAGAAGTATGAAAGTAAATAAATTTCTCTCAAAACAGTGCATTATTCTTTCTTCACTTTTTCCTTTACTTTTGGATTTAGAGCTCTTGTTCTATCGAAAATCTTTTTTTCTCTGTATCCAATCATTTCTTCTCTTTATGCAACTTCTTCTTAAGTAAAATCTTTTCTTTTTTGACTTCTTGTTCCCTTTGTTCTTCTAGGTGCGCATTTCACCATTCATCTGATGTTTCAGCTGCTAGGAGTTTTGGCAAACCTTTTTTTCAAGCTTTACTCTTTTTTTCTTTGAAAAATATTCAATTGGTAGATTGGTAGAGTAAAATCAATTTTTAAACTCTTTTTTTGTTTAACGATTCCATCTGCTAACAAAAGGTTGTCAGAGAAATTACGTTTTTTCACATATTTTTCATAATTACTACACTTACTTTGATTGATACATGGTACAACATTTTCCTGTTCAGTTACATACTTGAAAGTTTTAGTCACATTTGTGTATTCTGTATCTTTATTAATACTATTAACAGCAGTATTATCACCATCGTTGGTCTTCATATTTGTACTAGACACAAGAATTGATGTTAAATTGTTCTCTGCATTACCTAAAAATGCTGTTCGTCAATTCAAAGACTTTTAATGTCATATGGTCAACATAAATTAATAACTCACTTGTGGCACCTATGTCACCTATATTATCGTTAATCGTCTTAGGCGCCCATTCAATTGACGCATTGTCGTTAACGTTTAGTGGTACTACATGAACTGTGTGATTATTCAAGATTTTTAATGATATCTAAATATTTGTATTTCAATTAAAATCTTAGTTCAAAATAATGTTTGAATTAAAAATACAAGTGTCACATGAAAAAGGCTTTGTTAAAACGAAAATACATCATTTTATTAATCAAATTATATAAAATGGTTACATTTATGACATTCAGTAAAACAAAAAGTTATCATATAAAATTAATTCTAGGTTTTTGGATTTTGAGCTAATACAAAAATAGAGATTTATCATGTAGATTACTTGGCCATGTTTTCATTCTCTTAGCATTTTGGGACTCTTGAAGTTATTCAGATAAAATATATTTTTTTTAATATTGCTAAATGCTGTTTATTATCTTTCGAGTTTTGGCTTGACCATTATTCATCTTGACTTGTAATGGGTTGATTTTGATGGGAATGACATTTTTTTTTTTTTTTTTTTTGTTAAGCACATAATAATCAACAGCTATTAAGGATTAAGAGGCAAAAGCCTTAATACTTAAAATCCACTTTGTGCTATATTTTGTTTTTAATCAAAATTATTTTAAGTAATTTCTAATGCAAAACGAAGACTCTCTCTGGTCCAGTTATTTAAATTTTTCTAAACTTTGTACTCTGGTATTCTTTTTCTTTACATGTCTTTGGAAGGATGCAAATAGGATAGACAGGAAGTTCTATTTGCTGTTTCAATAACCAAAGATAAAAAACGTTGATAATATATTCGAAAAAAGTCTCTGTGGTCATCCAACCACTATTTGATGTTCCAAAGCCCCAACCTTTTGGCGTGTTTCTGACAACTTTTGGTGGTAAATTTTCAATGTACTTAAACATTATTATTGGAGGAGCTCGGTTTCCCACTAAAGGTAAATAAAACAGTTATAGACTTTTTACTTAAATCAGTGATATTGTTGATATTTTCTGAGCCTTTGGCTGCTAAGAGTTTCTCTGATTCAGAGCAAAGATGAACACTTTTTCATCACAGTCATACACCTTTTCTAGACTAATGTCCAACAATTGTTTCATCTCTAAATGTTTTTGTGGTTCTGCAAACCAGTTTTGTAAGTCTTCCTAAGTGACAGAAGCTCTGGTATATACTTAGTTGCTGAGGCTTTCTGATTTAGAGTAGTGGGTGATGTTTCCTAAATGCTTCATACTACTGTTGACTTGGTCTACTATTCATAAGAAAAGTTTTTTTTCCCGGTAAACTGAAGTATGCTTTGACAGAGTCCAACCACTTAGTTTTTGTTATAGAGGAACCCCTTTCAGCTCTGTAAATAATCCAATTTACAGTTTTTCGCTCAACTGTACTGCTTCATGCTGGTGGAGGGGCTTTTTTTAAGTCAACTCCAAGGGACATTTTTTTCTTCTAAATAGAGTAACCAAAGGTACATTATATGCAGTAGCCACTTTGTTAAGAGACAATCCAGTCTTTACTAAATGTAAGGCATTTTCCAAATCTTGTAATAGGAACTTTTCAGAAGATTTTAATTTTATGTTCTAATTTTCGTTACCAATTATCACAACACATCGTTTTTTTTCACTTTTAACTACTTTTGCAGAAGCTTCTTTTTTGTCAGATTTTTTGTTTTTGTCGGAAAGTTTTCTTTCCTCTCTTCTTTTAACCACCTATTTTCTTGCAACTTTTATGATGGTAGCTAATTAAGTACTATAAATAATAAGTTTCACTTATTTCAGCAATTAACAATTCACCTCAGTATTCTTTCATAGAAAATGTCGTCCTATAAACAGAGCTTATAGGTAAGAATAAATTAAAACTTAATTTATAAAGTATCTAAATACTAAGCTTACTTGTTTATGGACAAAAAGATTTAAAAAACGGTTGTTTTGGTTGACAAGAGGATAATCAAATATATGTTGATGATTTTACTTTTTGTTCAAAAAAACGTTTAAAAAACAATGAGCTTAAGGTTTCATTTCATCAATACGCACTTGTGGTGGGCAACTGTACCTACTTTTTTTTTAATGTATGAATATTGTACTTTCCAATAGTACGTTTTGCATTCTTATGGTCACAATTATTATATGAGTAATCGTCTAATAAAAAAGTCTATGTTTTTTTTTACCTACTCAGTATTTCTTATTTATGAAAAAGACGACGTGTATTTAATATTTTAAAAAATTTTTTATTTTTCCCAAAATATAAATAGTAAAACGAACTTGCATAAAGAAATAGTTATTTTGACAGAAACTTTTTCTTATAATGTAATACTTGTAGATTATATTTTTTATTAATTTTTTTAGTATTTCACTATCTGGGACATTATTTTACTACTGGATCCTTAACCTTACTGAAAAGCCACAATAAAGAGCTTCCATTATGTCAGGATGTTGATATCCCTGGCGTTCGACTTTCTGATGTTGTTTAACAACTGTGTCAGAATTCTCAATGGCAAGTCTTATTTTTTGGATAACACCTATGAAGCATGGATCACGGTGACGTTTTTATAGATAGTACTGAAGGAGGCTCCATCACGGAATGTACAAAAATTTTGACTGATATATTATTAAAGTTGAGATCACGCTAAATCTAATGGTATCTTTATTTTCATGGGTTTGCGATCAAAATCCGGAGATAATTCAATTCACAGGAAGCACTTTCCAAGCTCGCTTAGCAGAGTCTCTTATGGCCGAGGGCCTGAAGCAAACGTGACTATTAATTAAACTACTAAAATGGAATGTACAAGCAAAAAAAAAATACTCACCGTAACCCTGACACTCTCATCTTTAAGAAACTAGGTGACCTTATAGGCGTTGGCGATGAAAAAATTAATAAAATAGCTAAAATACTATTTTGGTCTTCAGTTACGTTAGATAAGTGCAGTGACAAACACTGCCAGCCATATTGGTCTAGGGAGAGCGCACAATAAAAAAAAATTGAAATTGCAAAATAACATGAAAAGTTTTATAATGATTTTGCAATTTAATTTATTTGTTGGCTAATAACGCAGTAAATTACGGCAATCATTAATATTAACCTATTCGACAGCTGACTGTAGAAATATGTAGTGAACTATATATAATAGCAGGTGGATTCAGTTGAAAATAAAACAAACTTTTTTACCAACATACTACTAGTATAAAAGGAAGCTTTCGTCTAGTAACATCGCATCGATCGTCACTGAATTGACTAATACAGTAGGCGATGGAGCCTCCTTAAGAAAGGCTATGCCACAGTAGTCAACTATGATGATCATGGACATGATTCATTAAATAATTCCAGGTTGTATCTTTAAATATTAGATCAAAATAAATCAGACCAATCGGATTAAACTTCGATCCTTTATAGAAAAAAGTTCCAAAAAAATAGAAGTATACGAAATCAGAAAAGTGTTTAGTTCTATTAAATAATTGGACCAATTTTTTCTATGGTTTTGTGGTAACACGAAGTAGTGCATTGCTACAAGCCAAATTTGCAAGTTTGAATACGCATACAGTCCAAGTACGTGGGGGGGGGGGTCCTAATGAGCTAGTTGGTTGCCTTTGATTATTAATATCTGAGTTATCAGCTAGTAACCATAGCTGTACAAATAAAATTATTCCAGTTATGGAAGAGTTGCAAGAAGGTATCAGTATATACATAGCTGATGATAAATTTTTACTTTAGTGTAATTATTAGTATTCACGTATTTAGACGTAAGTTGGGTAAAACTGATGATGTTAGTATTCGAGGCCCCCAGGCAACAGATACGGATTTACTCTAGTGGACAGTATAATTTAAATAACAAAAAATTGTATAACATTTCAGAACCTAAACAGCCTTCCAGTATATAACCAATAGTTAATATTGCTTTTTTGGATACAACGCTTTGTAACATTAATAAAATTAACATTATTTTGATGACTAAAATTTACTTTAAAAAAGAATCAAATTATGTAAAGTCAATCAGTAGCAAGTAGTTTTATTTATTAATAAATAAAATATCTCAAAACATATAGTATTTTGTGCAGAAACTGCATTAAAATGCAAGACATAATTATTCTTGCAGAAAATTTGACACTCATGGATTTTATAAATTTTGGCCAGCTGATCCAGTTAAGATGCAGCCCTGTGTTCATAGAAATGAAGGCTTCAGATGTACCATCACATGTAGCGCTTACCGTCATCCATGTATTTTTTAAGTTGGCTTGAGCTGTCACAGTAAAGAATAAAACTGGTAAAAGTGTATAATTGATTATATTAAATATACGTACTGGCAATCTGTATTGAGTTTTTGAAATAAATAAAAACTAATGTACACTACAAATGATGATTTATTTGTTTAACGTTAATACTTTTTAAAACTTAATATTTTTATCATCATACCTTACGAACATCTGCATTTTACTAACAATATCTAATGAATTATTAAATTTTGTCTAATTTAAAAAAAAATCAAAATCTGCTATCTGTAGAGTAAAACAAGAAAAAATTAAATTAGTTATACAAGTCGCAGATAAAGTATTTCTTACAGCTACAGAAGATAAAAAACTAAAAACGTTTTTTAGTGTAAAGCAAATGCAATGTTTTACTTAAAGTAAAATGTATTGCTATTATAAAATTAAAATATTTGATAAATTATGAGAAATAGTTTTGATGAAGCTATAAAGGATGTTACATAGGATGTATATTCGTAATGACATATCATTTTTACATATTATTATCACTTGATTATTCGCTTGTCATTTTACACTGTCTTTTATATACTTATTTGCTTTTTTCTTACATCTTATCTATCTTATCTCCCTGGTCACGCATGACGCGATATCGAGAACTCATCACAATTCTTCTGAATTTATCTTTTCGTACGCATTTTATTTCTCGTTTTTCATTTAAAAGTAATCCTTGATTCTAAGTTGGTGTCGTGAATTGGATTCTGGAAAAGACCATACGAAAATAGCTGTGTTGCTTCAGTAACTAGCACGCTAACCAACTGAGCCAACGGCGAGCTCGATGGATACATCTATTCAACCACCTGATGCATATATGTATATGTATGTGTAGCAAGTATAGACAAACATGTGTTTCTTCTGCTGATAATGCTGATGTGATCTGCGGTTGTATCGTTCTTGTATGATTTGGCATAGAGTTTTCAAATTAGCAGGTATGTAAGAAGTAAATGATAATGTCAAAAGTGCAAGGTATCACACACTGCCATAGTTGGTTTTTTCATTGGAATCGTTGTATCCACTTAGTATCGATTAACTGCACTATGCATGCATATCATGGAAACAAACAAGTATAATTATTATAACATTTGCTTTAGTGTCACATGTCAAGCAGAATCCATAAAGTTGTTTGGACTCTTGCCAAACTGGCTGCAAGGTATTAAAAGGTTAAATAGGAACGTTAGGGTGGACACAATTTTAGAACACTTCTAATAAATAGGGTTATGTATAAAAGTATGATGCTAAAACGAAATATCACAAATAAAAGACATCACACTATCACAGTTCATCTCATCGTTAAAATTGTTCTGATCTGCAACTTTTATTTTACTCTTTAATACTTTACAGCAAGTTTTGCAAGAATTGAGAAAGCCTTAGATACTCTACCACTCAGCATGTGGATGAGGTAGTAGAGGCAATATTACAATGTTTGGTGCGATTCTATTAATGCATATAGTTAATTCACACAAACTATCCTGTGCAGAAAGAGTGTGGTTCTGTCATGTTGATATTTAAACATTTTACTTTTCAAAAAACTTTATCCACATGCTTACTACATCACTCATCATTTTTGACTTTATTTAATTCTGCAGCCTGCAGCTCACAACAACCCCACCAAAGAGATCAAGTATCAGTATATGTTTGGTGTTTGCATGCAAAAATTGTATTATTGGAAACAAATCGATGTGAGCTCCGGAGGTGTCATTTTTATTCAATTCTAAAACATCTTTTCTTGTGACCAGTAATATTGTATTTTTATTAATGTACCATTTTATTTATTTATTAAGTCCAGAGTATTCGTTAAGATGTATCAACAGAATCCATTTATAGGCAGCTTTTCTCCCCAAGATGGTTATCCTGGTAAATTTCTATCATTCATTTAACTTTATCTGCATAATTTATAAATTGTATTCATCATTGTTCTCTCTTTTACTGTCTTGCTTTACACTCTACTTATGTACCGTAGCACACTCTTCTGCATCACATCATCAAGGTTTGCCTATAGCATCTCCGACAGATCATAATGATAAAATTGAAAAAAATACTACCGAACAGGGGACTCTAGTGATAAATCATGCTCTAGTTCTTGATTACTTTATTAATTTTAAATTAAGTACTGTTCGAATTAGTATTACCTGGACTACTGACCTGGTTTTGGAGTATAATTAAATTGGCGAGGTCGTTTTTTGTATCGACTTGTTGTCCTGAAGTTGTGTTTTATCAAATCTTCGTCTGGAATCAAACGAACGGGGTCGTGGCTCCTATAGACTCGTCGTCTTGATGCAAGCAAAACTCCAATGGTTCCAGTTTAATTGTCTTTGATTCAGTTTTTAAGCTTTGTTTACTTCGAATGAAAATTGCGGTCGCGTCGTGGTTCTTTCCTCGCGCTCAGCGACATATTTCTTATGCGATTGTATATATATATATATATATATATATATATATATATATATATATATATATATATATATATATATATATATATATATATATATATATATATATATATATATATATTGATAAATAAATCACGATCTTCTTATTGATTACAAGTGTGATGTAAATCATTTTAATTTTAGTTTTGCCTTTTTTTGCTACTAATAGTCGATGTCCAACTTGACTAACAAGTTAATATAAAAGATTTGCACAAGTAATTCAAGGCTCGCTAAGGGCATCATTCCTTAGCCAAGCAAATCACAGCAAAATTCACAAGTACAATAAATTTATGTAAAGGCAGTGACGAAAAAGAAGCCTCTCTTTCAAAAAAAATAAAAACTGGATGATCAGCTACTTCAATAGATGACCAAATAAAAGTTCATGAAGATACTTCGTCTGGTAAGATAATTTGGATTTCTCACTGTTTTCTTTTCCAAAAAAAAATCAATAAATAAATATATATTCCCAAAGGTGATTTACCAAAAACGGTACTTAACACTTTTCAAGTCGATGAGAGGAATACATCCACTAACAGCTTATTATTTTGATAAAATTAATCCGCAAGAATCTCACCTATTTGACAAATTTTTGAACAAAGTTTGTAATTTGATAATAGACAATAAATTTTTTTAACGAGTAGTCATCTTTGTACAAATATAGTATACATATGACATATAAAATTTATATGGAAATGTTACACATGTACACAATTTTTTTGTAAGTAACAATTTTAATTCTTGTCTCTATCGTCAGGATTTTCTTACAACTATGGGATCAGCTGCATGAGCTTTTCTCCAGACTTTTACCTGAGGAATGGTATGGCCCTAGTGTTGGTGACGCCACTGCGAGAGGAGAATTATTTTATTCTCATCGACATTTCATATGTGATGCTATAGAAACTGAAATATTTCAAGGAACTCTTAAAAAAAATTAAATAAGGTTTGATTCATATAAAGAATTTTTGTAATTCAAAAACATTTCCGATAATATCTTAAATTTGTAACGATTAATCTGTACTGATGTACAGTGTATTCTAAGTTCTGCTACATGGGAAACTTATACAATAGACACAAGTTTACTAGCATTGTGGAAATTCACGATTAAAGAGAGAGAAAATGTTTTCAAACGCTTTGAAATCCAACAGATATTTAAAGTGTATTCATGTTTAAGTTTACCCGAAGGTTTTCTATTGGTGATTGTTTGCTTCGGACCAACATTTTTTTTAGCATTTTGCTTTTTAATAATGATGACATTCTGTGATAGCTATTACAAGACATTTAAGCAATTTTTAGTGTCCAAAAATACTATTTTCAGTCACTTGGAATGGTATGGTTTGTAAAATTGTAAAAATTTCCGAAAAATACACTAAAAATAAAAAAATTGCCAACATTTTTAGGAGAAAATTTTTTTGTTAGTGAAGGTAAATTAGTTTTTTTCTTTGAATATAACGGACAAAATGACGTTTTTCAATATTTCTACATAACATTAGCTTATCACATTTTTTTATTTACTTTTACAGATACATGATTCTGATAGTTACTTCTATCGTTTATTGCGTTACCTAGCAATGTAGTTAAAGCTAAGCAGGGGGAAAAAATAACCAGGCAAGACATAACTAGATCTTTCATTTTTCATACATCGGTAAAATTAATGTTTCTAAATATTACTACCACTGGTAGAATTTTTTATGAATATTGTGCTCGAATTGACTTATTTTGGATTAAGCAGATATTATAGAGAAGGAGAAAATTTTTCAAGTTGTTCAGCTTGAAATCAAAAAAATACATATTGAAAATCTTACGATGCAGAGGTACAGCCGTATATTGTACTATATAGGCCTTTACAAAACTCAAGTACTGTCTGTCTACAAATCAATAACAGATATAAATATAAGTTACAGTTTTTGAGCAATGCCATTGTGGTGTTGTACATGTCACTCAAAAGACTGAGCTCAAAAAATGTAAAATATTATAAACGTGTTTATCAATTTATTAATTATTACTTTTTAACTTACCAAAATAGAGTCTGTTTTCGTGCGTTATTAAGTTTTTGCAAAGATTAAATCACTATGATTTTAAATTAAAAAAATAAAATTGGGAGAAAGTGGGTTCAGCTACATAGTGTAATCAATCGAATAGCACTAACTGATTTTCTTTTCATTGGTATACACAGGCTTACGATAAAATATAATACACTACCGTTGAAAGTATTATAATAAATTTACTTTTCATTTTCTGTACTTGTAAGCGAGTATTTACTATTAATACATTACAGACAACTATAAAATAAGTTAAAGTTTTCAAAATGTCTCTTAAATATAATTTGGATCGTGAAATCGATAAATTTTCTTTGCATTTGCATAGCTATTTAAATACCCTGAAAAATACAATCCAAAATTTTATTGTTTATTTGGATAAGTTTATTTCAAATGCTCCTATTCCTGTGATACAAAAAAAAATACAGAAAAAGTTTTTGAATATCTCAGAAAAAACCATAGTTAATAAAGTTTTAGCAATTTTAAATACATATAAAAATATTTTACATAATTTTACCGAGTTTAAGCGTTTTAAAATGTTTGATAAATACTTTAATTGTATTTGACCAGAAGAATTACGAATCAAATCAGAAATACAAAGAAAAGAAAAAAAATCTCAATCAGTTTTTAAAAATACAACATATTTAAATACCACTGCCCAAAACTTTAAAAAATTTGTTAGGAATACTAGGACTATTAGATAAAGTTAAAAAATATATAGATGATTTGAAGGCAGAAGAACACGTCGTAAGCAATATATTCGAAGAAATTTGTGGAAAAAAATATTGAAAATCATAGTGAGACTTGTCATGCTGATGGGTAACTTGTGTTACCTTTAACGTTTTATTTCAATGATTTTGAGCCTGGAAATACGTTAGGCTCTTATGCTGATAGCCAGAAACTTAGTGGTAGTTATATCTTGTGATAATTTTTACCTTCAGAATTCGTTGTACAACTCTGCAATATTCTTTTAGCCATTATTTTTTATTCTGATGATCGAAACAAATTTGGGAATGAAACTGTATTTTCACGACTTATCCAAGACTTGAATTGATTGAGTAGTGATGATTTACTCATAAATTTTAATAATAAATTTCATAGAAGAGTATACTTTAAATGTGTCCTGGTCACAGGGGATAATCTTGGATTGAACGAAATTTGCGGACTTATAACCAGTTTTTCTAGTACACGTTGTTGCTGAATCTGCCGGGCAGATGCTTCTGAAATTGTGTATTTAATCGATCACAAATAATATTTAATGAGAAACAGATAAAACTGTGAAAGTGAACTTAAAGACAAATCTCATACTACTGGAATTATTGAGCACTGCGTTTTCAGCAAATTATTAAATTTTCATACAACGGAAAATAAATTTCTAGATTTGACGCATGATTATGCAGAACAAATTCTGAAGTGTTCATTCTCGAAAATTTTAACTAACCTAGTATATTATAATAAAGTAATATTTCTTTAATAAATTAATACTCACATAAATTCCTTTAATTATGCTCCAAATGAACGTGATAATAAGCCTTGTAATGTATTTAAAAAAATAGTTTAAAAAAATCAAAGGAGTTTCAAAGATAAAATTAAAATCAAGCAATCAGCAGCGGAAACTATGTACCTTTTAAAAAATCTGTGTCTTATTATTGACGATTTAATCCCAGAATCCAACAGTAGTTGGGACCTTTATTTATTTCTACGCGAAATAGTCGTGACATTATCTTCTCCGAGGAATCTTGCAGCTGGCATTTATCGATTAAAACATCTGATTGAAGACTTTAATAAATTGTATATAGAGTTATTCGGACGACTAAATTCAAAGTTACTCTCTGCATCACATATTCCAGATGTAATTGAAGAAAACGAGCCCATAATAAATTATTGGAGTATGCCTGGAGAGCGTTAAAATAAAGAATTGAAAAATATAGCATTCAATACTTGTTTTAGTATCAATCTTCCATTAACGGTGTCAATAGAACATCCATTAAAACAATCCTAAAATTTTGCGTTTGGTGACAATGTTAATAAAGAATATGTGTATAAAGGGACCTAAATTAAAAATGACACTGAAATCTCACTTTTGTTGATCTGCATTCATCATTTTATAAGTATCATGATTCGTCACTTCATATATAAAACTCTTCATGTTTCTGTATAAAAGCTTACAGTTAGTACACAGTTTAAAAAATATCTCATAATAGTGAAAGCGATGTACTTATATATATTAACATACATTTATACTCTATGTCAACCATTCCAATTGTCTAGAAGTTGAACGTCAATACGTCTTTTCACATTTTTTATCTTTTTTTTAAAGATTGCGTTCGTAAATAACTTTAATAGTATTCTTCAAAATTTGTTCTTAGCTTTTTGTTATTTGTTACTATTCAAACGAATGTATTGTTTAAGCCAATTACTTTGCCAAAATTTCAAAGGACGATCAATTTTAAAACTGTTAACCCATGGTTTGTAGCTTGTTTAAGTGCATTATAATAAAGTACACATTTATTTTTATCATACCTCTAGGAAATGACTATAGGCACTATTTTTGCTAACTTCTTAATAGTTATGCTGCTGTTGTTCTATATTCTTAACCCATTTAAAATCACCGTATGATAGTCGTTAGTTAATAGCCTAACCATACGAATTGTTTACCTCATAGTAGACAATAAACCTTCAAAGTGATCATTTTATTGCGTGCGCTTGATTGGAGACCTATTTCGTTGAACGTATCGACGCCTCGGACAAAAACAAGTCTAGTTCAGATTTTTCAATTTTATTTCGAACAGAAAAACCTGAACAGGACTTGTTTTCGTCCCAGGCGTCGGTATGTCCATACATTAGAACAACGCTCAAGGGAAAACAGCTTGTCGGGAAAAGGGAAAAGGGGCAGATAGGCGCGCGCGTGTAGCCGCTGCCTCTCTTATTCTGTCCTTCCTCTCTATCTTTCCTTAAGTACGCGTATGCAACTGTGCATGCATTGCTGGCACTCAAGTCTCATTGTTCGCCTTCGGATATGGCTTCGTATTTATAGTTAGCATGTGGTGTTATGTATACCCCTATCGCCGTGTCGTAGTGTGTTACTGCTTGCAGGGTCAGTATACACGTATACGTGCACATAGGTGTGTGTGTGTGTGTGTGTGTAATTTATGTACATAATAGAATTATTAATTATGGATGGAACTATAAAAGTGTGCATGTATGATGAGTGTGTATGTGTACTTTCTACTTCTAGTGTGCAAGTGTGTACATGCTTGCTTGCACGCATGTGTATAAAATATAGTAGTTAATATTAATAATATATACCCTGGTTAATATTATTATTTTATTATAAGATAACTGCCGTGAGGGCAATGTTTTTTAAGGAAACCCCTGTGCCGCTGATACTAGTGCAGTCCGCGTTTTAACTGTTGACGTCCTTCTTGCCTGTACATAAACCCTCAGGGCGTTATACTAACAGTCCATTAGCAAATAATTCTTCATACGTGGAATGTCGATTCAGATAGCCACTATTGATTAGGCGAGTTCTCATTATATGACATAAATTTTAAATATTAAAAATATGCTATATTTTTAATGACAGCAAGATAGAAAAAAAAGACGATTTTAACAGATTTTTTAAAGGAAACAAAAATATCGTGGTGAACAAAAAAAAAGCTTTGAATTATGTACCAACATAACTTTAATTTTTTATGTATTTAATGTAAGTTCATGAAATAAATGGAAAAGCATAGGGAATATTATATTACATTAAGTACAAAATTGTGATTATGTAGAAAGGATTTTCCATGGCCATGCGTATACATTACTTCCACATAGTGAAAAATATGCCATATTATTAAAAGAAAGCCAAGTACACAAAAAATTACAGTTTTTAAAGGTATCCTTAAGAAAAAAAAAAATCGTTGCACATAAATAGAGAGGTGTTGAGTTATAAGACGACGTAAACACAAATTTCAGTGTTATAGATATTTTTGTATATTATGAAGGTGCAAAACTTTAAGAAAAATTTTAGTATATTTGCTGAATTATTAGAAATAAGTATGACATATTTTTTGTTTTTTTTTTCTCAAAAATATCTTTGAAAATTATTTTAAAAACTCAAAATCGCTAACTGAAAGATAGATTGACTAAATATAACTTCTCACATGTGGGCGCGTGTATGTGCAATTTCAATAAACAATTTAATTTTCAATGAGCATTATGCTAATGTGTTTATCATAATACTGGACCGTATGGTAACAGCATAAGTACTGTTGTCTCCATGCATGAAATTGGAGGAGAGGGCTGGCACTGGATGTCACTTTTACACGGAGGTGTATGGCAACAGAGATATGGTGTCGCGGGTTGCTGCCACAGATATTATTTACTTTCGTAAGGTTTACCATGGGTGGGGTGTTTGAAATGGGGGCAGCACCGTGTATGCACAGAGCCAATACACTTTGTAAAACACACAGCAATGTACATGATTATAAAAACATTATTTTATTTTGTGCTTAATAATTTCTAACTCCTCACTTTTTCAATTACAAACTCTTGCTCTCTCTGTCAATTCGTATGTATTTTGACTATTTTTTAAGTTCTCACTTTTGTGATACGTCCCTCGACGCACTCGGGTCTTCTTCCCATCATTGCTACAATTTCTCATGTAGTGATTATTTGCCTTTGAATATATTTTACATCATTGCAAAATTCTACCTCTTATAATACATTTTTTAATAAGCATTACGTATCAATGACTATAATAAGTTCTGGTAAAATCTATAAGAAAAAAAAATTACACATTTATTTGTACCCTAATAAAATCATACATTATTTTTTGATATAGTAAAACTTACGTCGTTTTTGTTACATTGCATCTTTTGTGCCAGGAAACGTTAAATTGTGAGTTGGGTCTAACTTATATACGTTTTGAAAATTTTTTCTTAAGTTTTCAAAAACTTTTTTTACCAGTAGTACATCTTTTTTTAGGCATAAATCTGAATATTATCAAGGTTTTAAAAGTATTAAAGGTTTCTTAAGTAATGTGCGCATAAACATTATCGTCATTACTTATATGTGAGTCATATGATCAGCTCTTAAAGTGATCTTTCAATGGAAGTGTTATTTCTTGTAGTTTTCTTAAATAATGTTACGGAATCATATGAAAATATACCCTTTTTAAAAGCAACTATATTTGATCTATAGAGTAAAAATAATTTAAATTAAAAACTGTCTTTAAAGTCTTTTAGTGTTTTTACTATAACCACAGATTATCAAAAAAAGCCAGAAAATTAATACGAATCAATGAAACATAAGTTACCAGTGGTCCTCTCGAGGTATTAAGTGGAAGAAACATATTTTTATTTCGTTTGCGGAATAATTTGCACTCATGCAGGAAAACAAGTAACCATTTCTACTATAAATAAATATTTAACATAATTGTTTAGATTATATGGAAAACTATGAAAATGAATTGATAGTCTAGGTACTTAAGTATTACGCTAAGGTGTTATGATAATGTACAGCTTTCTCTTCACTACGCATGGGCTTTAACACACATTCAAAGTCTTGATACTCTATAAATGTTGTCACATTTCATTTTTGTAGTTTTTAAATCTCAAAATATTATTGTGTTAATTAGGTGAAGTCAATTCACACTAATTTACTTTGACGTACTGCACTGTACGGATTTTTAATTTTTCATTCGTTGTAAGTAATGTAGGCAGCAATCACCAACATAAATTTAAAGCTAGTATTTTCTCAAACATCTGAGAACAAGCTGAGATAAATGTTTAATCCATACGAAGGGATATTATCTACTTTGAAAATAACCATTCTCTTGATTTTCTTCTTTACAACCATTCTTTTCTTCTTCTTCTTCATTCTTTTCTCTTTTCTGTTGTTCCTCATTTTCCTTACTTTTTTTGACGGCGTTATCCAATGCATTAATCTAATTTTTTAATCCTTCTTATTTTTTTAATTGTTTTTTTATTTTTGCATTACAACTTACATACAGACAATAATTTTTTATAAGGTTTAGGTTTACATATTTATCTTATTTTGTGCTGTTTAATAAAAATGTAGTGCTTTAAAATTTTTTTTCTAAAAAATGTAAATCTATTAGAATGTTATCATTATCTCGAATTCAGGTGTCTGTTTTAGTTGGACTCGATAGCTAATGTCAATAAAATTGTAATTAGTTTTATGTTGTATGTAACTAGAGACCAGTTTTGAATTATAACGCGTAGGATGTGAAGAAGGTAAAATGGCCCCTTAAATTTTTATTCATCAGTATTTTAAATACTTATACAAGTTTTTTTTAAACTATCGGAAATGGAAGTTTGATGCAAGAACTTTCTTCGATTGCATGATTTTTATTAATATTCGCTATCAAATGTATAACGAAGAGTAGGGTCCATCTAAAGTCTCTATGTTCAAATTTCTTAACATCAAACGTAAAAAAAATCTTATAAATTTATTCAAAACCATTCAGGCAAGTTTGTTTTACGGAAAATTTACTCCAATTACGTATTTAAATATTTTACTGCAGCAGTCTTGACGTCGTTCATAACTATAGAAAACTTAGCTGCAAGGATAATTTTACCTTATAAAATATTCTTTCATTGAGGAATTTGTTGTACTTTTTTAGCAAATTCTTTTTCTGCAGCTTTTAAAAAGGTCACTCGATCCAAGTAATAACTAGTAGCAACCACAGTGGTCCATGTACGCTTTTTAAATGCAGTATTAATTTCTCCTCACATAACACTCCCTATCTCCTTCAGCAGATGTTGTAGCAATTTCTTATCCTTGCACTCTTAGTTTCTTACAGAATGTTGCTAAAAAAATGATGCTGACAGTTGTTATTTAAAAAATTTTTCCAAACGAGTAATTAAATTTTTTATAGTCTAAATTATTTTCAAGCACTGTTTTTTTTATTATTGATAAGATCTTGAATACTAGTAATTGTATCACTTTTCACCGAAAACTGATATTCTTGTTGTACTATGTCACAAATCATAACATTTCACAGGATTGGCATTCACAAAGCTTATGAAAAATTGGTTAAGATACTGATTGTGAGCTCAGATACACTGAACTGACTGTATGCTCTACTTTTACCCTTATAAATAGCAGTTTATTTTGTTAAGTTGCGTAAGAGGGAGACGACTTGTGGTCACATGTTGAAACTACCACAAAAATTATACAGAAGCAGGTTGTGCATTTATGTGGATGTAGAAAAATTACTCTTTATAGAAAATGCTAACCTGGCATACCCCCTAGGGTCTACTATAGTGACGTCTATATTACACATGTCTCCCAAATCCGTACGAATCATCCTGAATCATGCACGCATTATACTTGTTTTTTTTTTACCGTAAAGTGTCGCAGATGCTATGTCAAGTTTTGCATGCTCACAAGATATTCACACCCATTACGTCATTGTATTATGAAGGGATCAAAAGTTAAGTAATACTTTTCTTAGTAAGCTATTAGGCTAAGGGGCTAACTTTTTGTTGTACACTCAGCACTGTTGTCAATTTTGGTTATTTTCGTAGAGTCCATCCCAGAAACACGCATTTAATGACCCCATCCCCCCTCCACCGTCACATCTCTTTAACCACATTTAAAGCATGCACGCATCAGTTTTTTCTGCTCTTTTATGACTTAAAAAAGAAGCCCTGCAAAATTTTAAAAAAACCTTAACAAACTATCTTTTACCTAACAGTACTTACACCTAAAAGATATTTTAGAGGTATTTCAAATTAAAAAATAATTTCTATTATAAATTCCTTATTACAAACCCTTTGCCCATACTACTTTTCTTTCGATGGCCTGATGTTGCTACTTTTAGATGTGTATAAGTAATCTAGTTTTAGTATTAAATTCAGTCAGTCAGAAAACAGTTCTTTAACAATTGAAAGTCACATTTAAGCAGCATAGACAATAAACAATTTTTAAACGAGGTGGCAGCACTATTGCATTCACCTTTTTACATCAATTGCTACAATGCTTTGTGAGCATGCAACTAGAATGCAGCTTTTAAAATAAGAAAGTCGTAGCTCTTTCTTCCACTTCCAATGAGTTAATTCAAATTTGTATGAGAACAAAAAAATTTCACGCTCAAAAAGAGTGAAATTTTTTTATTGAGCAAGACATTTTTCTAAGAAATTTTATGAATTGTTTTTTTTTAAGTTGCGTCATAGAAAAAATTCTTTGTGAGTTTGTTTTTCAATTGTTGCAGAGCCACAAGCCAAAGCTGGTTGTCACTTTAAAATTACAGAGATGTTTACTTAGGTTCTATTTTTGGTGAGCTTATTTATAATGTGTATTACCAAATAAAAACAAATTCGTTTTTTTTTTACATGGTTCTTTTGTTGCAGAGCTGCTTACGTTATTACTGCAGAATCCAGTAGCCAATCCTTTAACTGAATACATGTATAAGCAATTGTGTAAATTTGTACATGCATGTGTAATTGAAAACATGTGCGCGAAATCTCAAACACACCCACTTATTAATATATACACACATATATCTGCTTGTCGGGCTTCGCCACCTGCGCACTCTACGTGCCAATCCCCCAATAATTATTTTACATCTAGGAACCTTAACAAATTATAAACTAAAAACGTACAAAATAATGAACTTTTTTTTTCTATAATTAAGTATAACGAACAAGTATTACTCAGTTTGCTATACTTTTATGAACAATGTTTTCTATCTCTTAATAAACAGAAAACATATATACAACATGGAGTTTCATATAACATTATTATATAGTATGCTCAATATAAGAGATACTCAGATTTTAAGCATTCAGACATAGAAATTTCATTATAAAATATTCTTTTGTTATAAGAAAATGTACATATAAGTATAAGCATATAAATAAAGATATTGATTAATGAGCATTAAAATTATAATTACGATAGCTTTTTAGTTAATAAGATTAACAAATATAATGTGCTTAAAATCAGCCTTCTAGACCAATAACTTAATCTCAGTGAATTTTTACAAAGAAAACAACTACTCTATTACTGCAATATAGTCTTTTTTTAAGAAAATGCAGAATTAAAGGCGATCCTATTTTTCAGTTCGTCAAATAAACTTTTTATCAAACGCCAATATTCTTAAAAGAATAGTTTAAGTTATAATATACATGGAGAATTTTGTTATATATATTCTATTGCGTTTGATATAAAGACTGAAACATACAGCGTTCTGATAAATAAATAATTTTTTTTGTGTATTCACTTGTTAAAATTATAACTGGCGTGAGGAGGAGCAGTTCTTCATAGACACCCCAGCTAATCCACTAGTAGTGTTGGATTTACCTGGTGTGCCTACTGACTAAAAACTCACCTCTAGGACAGGTCCGCTAGGACAGGTCCACTAGAACCACTCCCCTAAAAGACAAAAGGGTCATAAGAAAATAGGGAAAAAGGAAGATAACGAAAAATTACAGAGGCTAGCTTACTCTCAAAGGGATAAGAGGAGGGGCACTTACACATCTAGGCAAAACTCAAATATTGGCTTGTGCTGGAAAAAATGCATTTTATTCATTTCAAAACTAGATTTCTTATAGAGAAAAGTATAAACTATAACAAATACATTTTGACAAAGAAGTAACAAATTGAGTAATAATCAAAAACTTCTTGCAATATATTATTGTCGGTATCTGACTATTTCTCCAAATGATTTTATATAACTATATTACTATGACTATTACATCTTGATACCAATGGGTACAATTGACCATAAGAAAACAAAAGTCTTCCTAGTAAAATCCTAATTTATAAAAACGTTGACTTTGTAATTAATTGATTATTACAGAACAAGCTAGAACCAATGAAAACTATTGTCTGTATATAGAAATCCATAAAAATAACCTATAAGCAGTAGTTAAACTTATTCTTAGTATGTTTACTCTCTTCCTAAATTTTACACAATTTATTCTTTTTGCTTTTCAATTATTTTTCAATGATTTTGTGATACGTAATCTAGTGCCATTGCACATGCCATCGTGTATGCTAAAGTGTTTTATTAACATAACACTAGCATCAACTTTAAAATTTAAAACTTGTGATGGTAATCCTTCACGTTTATTATTTAGAGCTTCTATCAAAAATTGATCTTTACATCTGTACCAGTACAATCACAACGTTTATATTTTACATAATCTAATCTGTAACAAGTATATTCTATTTCTGTAATAAAATTCAAGCTTTAATCATTTAAAATATAGTAAAGTTTGTTGTTTCTTGAGATGGCAGGTTACCTGCTCATCATCCTCGAACGTCGATATAATTGACTGTATGATTTAGTTGAGTGCTGGATTGACAGGAAAAAGAAAAGAAAAGTGATGTCATCACCTTTTTTTTGATACATCTTATTACAAGATGTTCCTCCTGTATTCATCACCATACAAACAACTGGGCGCGTTGTACAAAAATTGGACTTCAATTAAACTTCATGTGTAATTTTACGTTTGTACAACTTATCGATTAGTCGCTTAAACTTAAACAGTTGAAATTCACACTCTCACTCTATACTCTCTTCTTGTGGCACGCAAGGGAAGTAAAGAGAGAGAGAGAGACAGAGAAAGGAAGAGAGAAAGAGAGAGACAGAGTCAAGTCTGTAGAGATGTTAGGATTGAGTTGACCAAGCCTTCTAAAACTGCTGATAAAGATTTGCAGTTGGCTGCCAGCGTTAAAAAAGTATCACTCTTTCCCTTCGCAAGCTTACCTTGGGTACGACAGATGGCTTTTTTAAAACAAAAAGGAAGACAGGCGTAAGGACCTTCAGACTGTCAACATCATTAGTTGAGGGGGTAGTGTCACAAAATCCAAAAATTTTGGAGCGCTTTGAAAAAATTTTTGTAAGCTAAAAATTATATGTAGAATAACATATTAAAATTTCAGACACCCTGGTTGTATCGTTTTCGAGAAATAAATTATCCATTTAACACGTACTCTAATCGAAAAGAGAGTATTTTACAGATTGCGATTAAAAAAAACTTTAGACCTTGCTAAAATTGAAATATAATGTAAAATAGTAAGCTTTGAGCATCATTTTTCAAGAACAGCACCTGTAGCCTCACCGTTGTTTAGTTAAAACAAATTGAAAGTGTGTATTTAAAGATCTGTGAAGATGTTGCAACGAAGATTTCACATACAATATAACCTCTGGACGTATCTATACTTATAAGTATAGATGTACAGGGGGCCTTCGCCTTGTGCAGCATTGCCACATTTGTTTTCACTTGTCTATTTGGGAATACCTCACGTATTTTAGAACACGCATTAACTATACATTGTAACACTACCCCCTTAAAGGAACCAGCGAGTGAGAGTTTAACAGAGCTTTAATTCTACAGAGCAAGGTAGAATAGTCAACAAAAGTAAGGGTCTGGTCATCAATCATTCTTTTTAGGTAATAAATACTTGGCCGATTTCACCGTGGCCTCCCAAAGATCGCCAAAGTGAGGAGCAGCAGCCGGATTGTACTTCCATTCATTGTTCATGTTTCACAAGTATGCCCAGGCATAAGATTGACTAAAGTCTGGCAACATCTGCGCTAGTTTTTTTTCAGCTCCCATAAAATAAACGCCTTGGTCACTGTATAATTCAGCACAATAAGCTTGGCAAGCTGTTAATTCATTAAAAGCCTCGATAAATAAGTCTACCGTATAGTCTTCTATAATTTTAAAGTAAATAGCTTAAGTATACAGACACACAAGAACGGCTATCCAACCTTTCGTGGTAATATAAAATACGGCCAGGAGACTTAGACTTGTGGACCTTAACAGATCCAGCAAATTCAATTCCTGTTCTTGTAAAGGCGGCAGCGGGGAAAACTCAAGAAGTTTGATGGTAACTCAGCATTTGCAATTAAGTACGACCTTACTATCTCCTGCATACGACACAACTTAACAGGATCGGACTTCTACGAGTACACTCCACTCAATACAATTAAATACAACACAACAGGATAGGACTGTTTAAATACCGTCGATAATCTAAAATTTTTTTTGCATATTTACTATGGCAATTCAAGGGCCTTCATATAAACATCGTTAGTGAAAGAAATGAATCCGAAAAAACGAGTGAATTGGATCGTTGCAATGGTCCACTAATGCGGATGAAAGTATTATCGAGGAAGGTAGCTAACTTGTTAAGTTCATTTCCTGAAGGCAAGGGTTTTTGTTGATCAATAAGAAGATCGACGTTCCATTTCAAGATATTGAGTTCAGCGTTTATAAGATGTTTTTAATGTAGGTAACACAGTCAAGTTCTGCTAAGTAGATTTCCTTGGATATACAAAATGAGCTGTGAGCTAGTTTATAAGTCACTAACTCAAGACACGGAAATCTTCTAAACTCGATCTTCTCCCTTTCAACTAATTTTCTTTTAATAGTGGCGTATAGCTTTACCAGAAGTTTGAAACAATAAGCCGTTACTAAAGCTAACTTTTTATAATCAGAGTAACCTGATAAAAGATTTCAACTGGGATACTTGGTGCCAGAACTTTGAAAAATGGCAGCTACATTTACCATATCTTGAAATTTTGAACAAATTGCATGTAGTTATTGGAGTAGTTCTATCCATTTATACCATTAATTTTATATCTAAATTTGTTTCAGGTAAATAACTCGCAATTCTTTATCATTAGGGTTGAACTTAATTTTAA
Source organism: Copidosoma floridanum (assembly GCF_036245765.1). Taxonomy (NCBI): domain Eukaryota; kingdom Metazoa; phylum Arthropoda; class Insecta; order Hymenoptera; family Encyrtidae; genus Copidosoma; species Copidosoma floridanum. Next base: position 5,129,080 of record NW_028321911.1, read on the forward strand.
CGTTATGCCACTTAGCTGAGGGAGCAACATTTTTAATGTAAGATCAACGGTTCACTACAAACACTGGCTAATTTGAAGAAAGTTTGTTAAGCCAGTTCCAAACATCCTTCGAGTAAGTCCATAAGTAAATAGCGTTAAGGGTATGTTCCATTTCCTTGAAGTAATGACTGGCAAGCTTTACCAAAAGATAAGCAATGGAAAGTTTCAGTCGAGGTAAAACTATTGTTTTTATCAGTATAACCTTGATTTTTGCTGTTTGCAAAGAAACGTAAACCTGATTGCTTTCTACAACTCTGAGATACAAAGCAGCGGGATAAGCCAATCTTAAAGCATCCGTCTAACCATCAAGCTCTAGGCATTCTCGTTGAGAAGAATAGTGGTTCCACCAAGGTATTTTTAGTAGATTTACCCTTAGAAGCTCTGTGATCCAACGTTGCTAATGATAACTATATGAGCTAGGATGAGAATCCTCCCAATCCAGTTTTGAAATCCATAACGATAGCATAAGATTTTTGCCAGTGATAATAAGGGGACTAAGCCAACTGAGCGGGTCAAACAATTTCGCAATGTGGAACAATATCGCTCTTTTTGATTAAATCTCTGGGAATTCCTCAATCGTTACGTAGTAACAGAAATCATTGGTATCTGGCTGCAAGATAAGACCTAGTACTGGTACGACGTCGTCAGCGTAAATCAGGAAGATGTGTTAAATAATCTCTTCTGATGCAAGCTGTTTAATGACTCAACATGCCAAAAAGGGGGAACAAGCTAGACTTGTTCAAACCATGCTTGAGGCAAAAGACTTGCTAAAAAATATCTGGGCTGAGGCACTGAATGCTGCCACTTACGTTCTGAATAGAGTCTCTGCAGTACCTCTTTGCCTTGGTAAAACTCCTTTTTAAGGGTGGACCAGGATGAAACCTGACCTTGGCCATGTGCGCGTGCTTGACTCTGAGGCGTATGTGCACGTACTCAAACAGCTGACCAAACAGCTTGATGCTCAATCAAAAAAAGTATTGGCTATCAGGACGACTCTTGTAATTACAGGTTGGTTGACCTGATCACAAAGAAGATTACTGTTTCTCGTGATGTCATATTTAATGAGTTATCTCAGGAAAAGCGTGAAGTCATTTAAAACGAGGACGCTTTTGTTCTGTCTAGAGATCAAATCTTAAACCAGGATGAAACTGAAGAACTTGAAGACCATGCTGACAATGATAGTAAGGATATATTGGATGCAGAAGAAGTCAACTGTGGAGCAGATAGAAAAGAAAAGGAACCAGTGCCTGCTCAAGTGCAGTTAGACGTGGACAGGTGCTTGCGTAATAGGTCCAAAATTAACGATCCCACACGCTATGTTACTAGTTGTGCCCCTGTCTGTGCACCCACCAGCTGCGAAGAAGCTGTATGTGGTCCCAACGTTATCAAATGGTGGAAGGCCATTCGACACGAACTTGATGCACATCGTCAAAATGGTAAGTGTACCAACGTACCTCGAGACGCTGCTAAATGGACCATTGACTTCAAATGAGTATTTAAAGTCAACTACGCCAGTTGAGAGAATGAACCCAAGGTCAAAACACGTATATGTGCTCAATTCATGCCACGAGAAGGTAAAGACTGCACGGAAACCCTCGCCCCTGTAGTCGAGTGCGACTCTCATCGGATTCTATTGGCTCATATCACACAGCTCGGTCTCAAGATGGTGACGTTCAACGTCCGATCAGTTTTTCTGTACGGAGAGCAGAAAGAAACATGGAAGTGACCGAGGGTGTGCCTGTGAGTAGTGAAAATGAGGTGTATTTATTAAAAAAATTTCCTTACGATCCGAAGCTGGCCCCAAGATGTTGAAATAAAAAATTCAAGTATTTTTCTAATTTGTTTGAATTCAAGGAAAATAGTGCTGACAAATGTGTTTTCACGAATAGTTATAATAACTTTACTGTGTATGTTGCGTTATTCATTGACGATGGTTTGCTCTTGTGCAAGTTTGCGGAAGTCTTAGATTTAATTTTAACCGAGATAAAAAGGGGTTTCTGAAGCCACTACGGGCAATGCTTGTTATTTTGTTGGTCTGAAAATTTATCGTGATGAAAACAAGTAGTGCATGTTAATAAATCATAGTATATATGTAAATAGTATGCTTGTAAAGTTCAGCATGTATGACGCGAACCTGATCAGCACACCTGCTGATGTTCATGTTCATCTGCATCTGGCAGATACGAATGATATATGCCCATTCAAAGCTCCATATCGTGAGGCAGTCAGTTTACTTATGTTCTTAGCCACTGTATCGTGACTTGAAATTGCATTTGCTGTAAGCGTGCTGAGCAGATTTTTAAACAATCACGATCAGAACCACTAGCGTGCAGTAAAACGTGTTTTGGCTTTTCTGTCTGGTACTAGAGATCTTGGTATTTTATACAGGAAATGCGAATCAGCGAGTGACATCAAGGAGTACTCTGACGCGGACTACGCAAATAATTTAGAAACTTGACGATCCACAACTGGTTATTTATTTTGCATGAGTGGTGATCCAGTTACTTGGTCGTCGCAGCCCCAGAGTCTAGCTACGCTCAGTACTACTAAATCAGAATACGTAGCTGCTACAGCAGTGGCCAAAGAAATCGCGTGGCTCTGCAAATTGCTCAATGATGTGTATCTCAATGTGTCTGATGTCCGTCTTTTTGTTGGTAATCAAAATGCCATTACGCTTGCGAAAAATCCAGAGTGTTATAAAAGGACCAAGCACACTGATGTACGCTACAATTTCCTGCGTGAAAAGTGTGAAAATGGAGGCATAAATTCACATTACTTATCATCCAACTGTCAAAAGGCTGATATCTTATTGAAGCCGTTAACGCGTGATCATTTTAATTTCCTTCATGATATGATAGAAGTAGTTGATATAACTGAAATGTAAATTATAAGAAGCTTCAAAAACGGCGGAAGTGTTGTGTATTTTCAGGCTATGCCTCACTCACTATTATGTCTGTAAGGCTTTAATCGTCGTGTGCAATGCTCCCTGCAATACGTTCATTTCACTCTACCTACGACAAGAGTTCACATGCGTCTGTATCCTCGTATCAGTCAATCTTTCATATTAAAATCTACATAAAACATTTGTCGAGTCTTGTCGTTTGCCCATAAAAAAATCTTTATTTACACTACGTTCACTCTTGTTCTACTTGAAAAATACACTCGACAGACCTTTTATTTTTCACGTTCATAGTACTTATTGTTGATGTTAATCTACGTTGTTAGAGTGGATCATCTGGCTCTCTAATGTATCTCACTTAGTGCGTACGTGCACTGGCGTAGCTTCATGATGACCAGCTGAGAGCTCTAGCTCGTTCTTATGACATACCTTCTCCTCCTTCTGCTGTCTACAAGCATACAAGAGAGAAAAAAAGAGAGACAGAGTTTGGAACGTGCACTAGCCATCTTAATTCTTGCAGCACAGAAGAATAAAAGAGAAACCAACAACGTCCATTTCACACATGTATCTTTTGCTCTTTTCTCGCAGCACAGGAATTTAAATTTAAAATTAACATAATTTATTCAAAGGCCAAGAGTGATAGCACCCTCATGGCAGAAGAAATTTTTACAAAATATAGCTGTGATTACAAATTTAATATTTCTTGATAAGATGCTTAAAAACGCATTATTATAAATAATGACGATAATTACAGATCAGTAAAAGCACTATAAGTTCGCTTACAATTCTTTCTACTCTTGGTCTTCATTCACGTATGTTAACTTAATCTCTCTAGTCACTTCAGGTGTGAGTCAGCGCGTTGTAGCCAGTAGAGGCGAAAACCACCTTGAGAGAGACGTCCTAGTTCGCAGATACAATGTCATAATTTATCTCAGTAATACATTTGATACGCAATAAGAAAAAAAAACTTTTGTCACTCAATGATTTCGTAGCTTAAGTTAACATATCTTGAACATATGCCATTTTTAACAAACTAAGCGTGTTTCTCAACCTTATGTAGGCTGGTACATAATCCCAGAGTTTCATTGCACGCTAAGAAAAAGATGAGGTGTATAATTTCAAAATTGTGCGAGAAGCCGTAAAAACATGTCGTGGGATATTTGCCCATTTAAAGCTCCATATCGTGAGGCAGTCGATTTACTTATGTTCTTAGCCACTGTATCGTGACTTGAAATTGCGTTTGCTGTAAGCATGCTGAGCAGATTTTTTAACAATTACGATCAGAACCACTGGCTCAGAACATCGAAGATTTTCGTTTGGTGGCAAAAATATAGCAAACAGACAGCTAGGCTTACGTGTGGTTAATTTTTTATAAGCAGTTACTGCCGAAAAATAATTACGCCTGTCACTGGGTTACAGTGACATCTTATTACGTGTCAAATAATTCCCAGTGATTTGTCACACCAAACAGACCAATATAAAAGGTGTTTTCAGCCATAAGACTCATTAACTGCCACGAATAATAGTCGTTGGAAAGCAGGTCAAAGTGTAAGTCGCCAATAACTACGACATTAGTACAATTTTTCACCTTGTCTTGTAGAGCATTAAATAATTCTGTAAGAACTTCTTCCTTTGGTCTGCTATACACAGAAACCAATTTAATACAGTGACCATCACCCAGACACAAATTAATAAGCAGATATTTTGTAAAACTTATGTTTGTAATTTTTGGTGCAGAAATAACGCGAAAATCAAGATATGAGCGCATATAATATGCCTCCCGCCTTCCTGAACATATCTGCACATCTCCGCCCCCACCAACAAACCACGGTAATTTCAAACCAAATTATAACCTGGTATAGCAAATAGAGAGAAGCGTTAAAGTTGCATAAGCCAGGATTCAGAAATGCACACTATATCAATGTCGTGTTTGTCAATTGAAAGCTGTGTACCGTTTATGTGTTCCCGCGTGGAGTTTGCATTTATATGTGCTACTCAAACCAAATTTTGGATCTGCATGGTGGGTGCAAATGGTCGCTTACATAGTTGTCATTGTAAGGAGAGCAAGTCGTCTTTTGTAGAAATATGCAGGCGTGGGGTATATCAATCTCGCTGATCAAATACCGACCCTCACTTCACCTACGCATACATATAATGTTAGCTTCTGGATTTGGCTTTGACTTACATTAGTAGTGTGGAAGTACTGGAAGTAAGCATTTTGTAAAGTTTTAATTTATTATTGCATTATGAGCTAGGAAAAATAGAATTAAACTTAATTTCACCAAAATACTTCTCTGCATGCAGTATATGGTCATGCACAATAGTAAATTCAAATTTAACGATTAAAGTATTTACCATTCTTTTATTCGCACCATCTACACCATTCGCTCATCTATCTTTCTTACTATTAACACAATAAGTGTCAACCAAGTTCAGAAGAAAGGCCTGGAAGTTAAGCAAGATAAGGATGCTACTTAGAATATCGTGTGCACAGATATTTGAGGCTGCCGTTAATTTCGTAAGACGATTCCGCATTCTGCTGTCAGTCTTTTACTCTAGCTCATGCTAAGCTCAAAGTTCCGCATTTTCACTCTTTAATTTACTGATTTCTGTCAAGTTTGCCTTAATGTCTTTATCAAGGTGCTTCAACTTCCTATCTTTATCCTGACCGACCGTCTTGATGGCCTTATAGAGGTGCATTAACTACTAAGCTGTCAAGAAATGCTCCCATCCATCCAGCAACTCTTTATCGCCCGTGCCCTTATGCTCAGAGGAAGCACCAGAAGACGACTGCTTGTCCATGTCAATATCATAATAACTATCAACACTCTCCTCAGCAGCAGTAGTACTAATTATGCGTGTAGATGCGGGATCATCCGATTTTGTTTCATGCCCCAAATCAAAATTCCTAGTGCTAGGGCACTGCTGGCTCAAAAATTCATGGAGTGACTGCGTGTTATTGGGCTTCCGTTTTTTATGTAGAAATTTGCGAGCGTAACAGCCCTATTTCTATGTTTTACTAAGGCAGTATAAAATGCAAGCCCTATGATAAGAATTCTTACATACCGGACACTATTTTTCACTTTTTGCTATCAGATGCGAGTACCCAGCACAACTTTCGGAGTTTACACTCATTCACGCTACCAACCGTGACAAAAACAGCTTATCACCAGGCAAGAGACTACGGCTTAAAATACGTAAGTGAGCGAATATCATGGAAAGCGAAGATACCAGAGTGTACACCATGCAATTGCCAACAACCGTAGTGAGCTACAGCCAGTTATTTCAGTCGTCTAGCAGCCAATAAAGTAGCACTTGCCAGGAGGCTCTAACTTATGGTACCTAGAAGAGGACCGTGGAAATGTTATATCCCGAGCTGATATAAATTATATTATAACTAAAAACTATCCATCCATCAAAATTCCGATAAGATGTATTGTGAATATAAAGCAAGCTCATATGACAAGAGGAGCTCATATGTCGTTAATGTGTGCCCACGTGCGTATTAGCTTTAGGGTGCATGCTTCATAATATGCTGACGTCGTATACGGCCAGCCTCATTGTTAAAATGCATGTATGTATAAATGAATAGTTACTTGCTCATTATTTGTTTGTTTTTGGTAATGTATACTAATAAAAAACTTTTAATCCACACATTACTTCATTTTTTTTAACTAATTGTAAGATCCTCAGAAGGATTAATTTCAAAATTATACACTTACTAATACACTTAAACTTGTATTTGGCGTTCTTATATTTCTAATACGAGCTTTCATTATCAATGACCCAAAAACTCAATCGCACTTGTCAGAAAATGCGATTGGTACTGTTGTATTGTTATTTTCTAATATGTAAGATCATAACATGTAACATCATCATGCAACTGTCAACGCAATCTGCAAGAACATTGATCATTGGTTGACCTAATTCAACCAAAGGCCTCTTTTACTCGCTCTGATGCTATAAAAATGCACCATCAAGAGGAAAAAATGCTCTCTTTATGTCTGTCACCAGTCCTCTAAAGTTTTAGTCAACTCTTGACTCTCGCGACTTGTGAGTACCTTATACACGCAAGGCATAACGTGTTGGCTGAGGCAACTCAAGTGCGTATCAAGAACATCAAAAGTATCAGACTACGCTAAGGATCGAGGTACAGCAACAAAGGCCCGCCGAAACTGATTCTGGCGATAGCAGCAGAAGCAGAAATCACGACATCCTACTGGGCACGGACTCGTTCGTGAAGTTTAAGAAAATACTGACGGTTACAGTACGAAGCATAAGAAATTTCTGAAGCAGCCATAAAAATAGTCAGTGATAGATGTAAGTAAAAAATTAGTAATAGAATTTACGTTAAACCTTGTAAAAGTGACCTTATTAAATTGTATTTAAAAGAACAAATTATTATTAAATTGCTGAAATAAAGAAATTCATTAATTAGCCATGTTATCAAATTAAAGATCATTATTCAATAAAAGAAATACAAAAACAAATAAAGCTCACGAGCTGAATTCTCAGAACCCCACGAATGACACTTAAATAAAACAGTTAAGACCTTACTCTGAATAAATCCGGTAACAGCAAATTGGCATCCCTTGTGTGTTTTTGAAATCTTAGTTTTGTTAAAAAAAAAAAAAAATTTACTATTATAAGTTAAATAAATAATTTAAAAAAAAAAAAAAAATAAAATGAATAAATAAATAAATAAAAATGCCCGGAAATAGTAGAGAAAATCTATTAGTGAACGACTCTCTTATACAACAGTTTTTAAATGTTTTACAAGGATTAAGTACGACTATTTCGTTAATGTGCATAAATCAAGCATCGCAACACATACCTTTTTATGACAGATACTCGACCCCCTTAAAAGACATTTTACTAGATGTAGAAAATGGATAAACTCTAACAATAGCCACTGAGAAACCTATATACATAGTATATACTACAGTGAAACAAAACGGAACAGTTCGAAATTTTTATCATAGAATAATTTGTCTTAAAGAAACTACCTTAACAGCCCTTTAATCCGAATTTAATGATGAGAAACTCAAGACAACACAAAAACCACAACTTGAAAAATTAGCGTTACAAACATTTATTAATGGTTTACCTGACTCGTGGCGATCAAGTATAGCACGTTTGAAACCCAAAGATATCTATTAAGCTTTAGAAGCTGTTTTACTAACTGAACGCACTTGCCCGCTACCAGTATACAATCAGGCTAACTACGTCTACAAGACCGTACCTACAACCTCTACTGCTACGACTCCTGAATCTTCGGTACCGAACGTTACCAAAATTTCTGTTCCTGCCTCTACTCAGTTCAACCACCAAAAAAAATTCGTCAGTTTTAATGACCCATCGATACACAATAGAGATTTTTTCCTGCATACCTACGATAAAAATGATGTCAAGATGACTTAATAAAAGTTTGACGAGTATGGTCGAAAAATTGTACATCCCGCACTTAGCTATGCACCATAACGACAATCAAGTACCCTGCCATGGAGCCGTACACAACCACCACCCTGAAATAATTAATCTAATAACTATTATTATTCTTCAAATTTCCAAGAGTTTCCATATTTTCAACCACCTTCCTTTTATCCACCTTACTACCCACAAATGTATTATCCCTATGCTTATACTCAAGGCTATGCTTACCATCAACAAGCTCCATTGCAATACTACAACCAAAAACAATACCAAAATTGTAATCAAGAACGATACCGAGACTCTCCCCCTAACTCTCCAAAAAACGAGAACAAGACTCGCTGATTAGACGTGACTGTAAGTTTGAATCTGATGACGCGTCTGATATCAATAATGGCAATGAAATCTACACAGCCTTTCGAGTAAGATCAATAGGAAATTCACCAGCAGTTAAATTGCGTTGCGAAACATTTCGGAAAGATTCACAAATTTTTATATCAGATTTAGGTGCCGAAATGAATGTCATCAGTTATAACGCATTTAAGAACAGTACAGAAATTAATTGTAATAATACAATTGGATAAAAAGAAATAGCCCCCCAGAGAATATACACTCTAGGTACCGTAACGGTAAATTTGTTAGATACAGATCACGAATTTCACGTTATGAGTCCAGAATTGCCAATAAATAATGTATGTATTTGAGGAGATCCGTTCTTTACACAAGAAAACGCTAGAATCAATTAAGGATTAAAAGCATTAATAGTTGAAAGCAGACCAATTGAACCTTTACCTTTTTTTTACCGAGATAATAAAATTAACTCTATAAAATTAATTAAAAAAAACAAGAAAAACCCTTAAGATTGAAAACGAAACAAAATTTCGAATCATCTTGTGAAAAATTTATTTTTCCATTTTACGATGAAGATAAAATACTGACACGCCCACGTGATACTATTTATAATAATTTTCAAGGATTTGAAGTAATAAAAACAGAAGTTATCATTTACTAGCCAGAACAAGAGTAGCTATTAAATTACCGGCTAGAAACAAGATCACCAGCCATGCGTATCTTCGTAATATTACTACCGTACCCGAAGTATGTATATGCAAGGCGGTAGTAGATTGCAAAGAAGGTCACTGTTATACAAAAGCTATAAACACAAGAGATGAGCCATGAAAAATAGAAATACCCACGCGAGAACTTCAGCCTTTTGATGTCATGGAATCTGAAGACTTTTTCGACACTGACTTCGAAGATGACGATTTAAATAATATAAAAAATCGCATCAAATTTATAATGAAGAAGCTCAAAAAATCGTATAACTCAAAAGCTAATTTATTAAAAGTAAGAAAAAGTTTTAGAAAAATACGCTCACTTATTTAACATTCCAGGCAACCCGGCTCCTCGTTCTTCTATTATGACACACTAGCGGCCCGCCGTATCGGCATTGCCTGAGACTTACTAAATGAAACACCATATTTACTGTAATGGCATGTAATGTGAAACGTTTTTAGTAAGAAATGCTTCATCTATTGCTGACACTTCTCAGAATAAAAATCTTTTTATTGAAAACATATTCGTTCGGAATCTATGCAGTTTATTTGGTCAAATAATAAGCTGCGAAAATTAAAAAAAATTCAATCATGCTGAAAAGTACCGTGCGTTCCTTATGCCATAAAATAATCGTTGGCCATGAGAAGCCGTTGATTTGCAGTTTCTCCCGTATAATTTACGAGAAGGGCTATTTTTCAAAGCTATTAAGATTTACAACTCTGACAAGTTTATACTAAAAAAAAATCTTTTTCTTCTCATCTCACAACTTTATTACCAGAGCAATAAAGTCCTGAATACTGTGAGGGTTCCATGGAAAGCTGATCTCTTATGTAATAGATTCTAAAATTGTTGATTTTGACGCTGCTATTCCAATCTTGATAAATTTTCTGCGTCAGTTTCTTGACACCTGAAATTGTATTTATTAAATACATTTAAAGTTTTATTTTTAATTAACCCTCTGGTGACTTTTGGCATGCTTAAAAGTTTTGTAACCCCTAAAGGCTGTTTTCTGTCAACTTTGTTAAGTTCTAATATATTTCTTGGCAAGGTAGTTCGACGTCCAGTGACCCTAAAGAATACCGATGAGCTTCATTAGTATACTCGTTCTTGACTGAAGTTTACAGCAATTATGACTGCCTAGATATCTCAGGGTGATCTTCTCTGGCCTGCTGTTGTAGCCCCATACCCCAGACTGATCGGGAGAAAAATTGAGAAGTCCAAAGCTTCGGGGATAGTTGTAGTGCTCTTTCCCAACATCTCCTAATATAACATCGAAGACATTGGTGTCTAAAGCACCTCTTTTTTGCAGACTCAGTTGGTTTGATGGTCTTAGGTGGAGAGATTAGTAGATATTAGTTCGTAATACTTGCTCGTTTGAGACTCCCGTTGGCTTAAGTTTTTTTTTCTTTACAGCTGTTAGGTTCACCCAGCGCAGACCTTGAAAAGGATCAATGATTTCTGGTTGAATGCTAAGAGTCAAGAGGGTAATATAGGGTCATTAATCACTGGAGTTTCAGCCTTGCAACGAACAGCTCTGCTTGTGACGTCTGACAGTGAATGACTAACTTGGTTTAATAGTGTCCAGCTTTACATAGTCTTTTAGTTGATGAATTGTCTCTAGAAATCGAAGTCAAAATGTATTTGTTGGCAAGGTAATTTAAACTTAGGTGGCCCTTGAAAGGACTGATGAGAGAAATGGTTAAATAGGGAACGTTAATGCTTACATTGGCCCTGAAAAGGGCCAGTAGTAAAATTTCCAGTCATTCCTTATTATTATTATTTATGGTGAAGAGCCAGCTGCAGGTAGCTTGACTCTTACCCTCGGAGTCTCTGTGAACGGAGACCGAACATGAGGGAGGTATGCAACTGATAAAAAAAACTTGTCTTCGGGTTGTTCCCTGGATCAGCAACAGCTCATCGTTAGTCGGGAAAATGCGGGGATGCCGTTGGGGACACGACCACTGAGAAGAAAGCTGCTATGGCTGCCCATGCCCCTCAGGGCCGTTTTCCTTGGCTTACATTATTTTGTAGTATAAAATTCTCTGACGGCCCCAGGCCAGATTGTAGTACGGCCACATAACTCTAAAGGGTTAGAGCAGAATATTCTCTGGCTAGGCACGTCTCTTAGTACTTCCCCGGGGACGTCATCAGTTAGAATAAAATTTTTATTGGTGGCACTCGTTAATCCGGGAGGTTCAGGATGATAGTAGACGTAGATCACTTGCCCATTGTTGAAGAGCGTCATTGGTATCCGGGATACCCAGTTGCATAACGATCATCTACAATCTCAATGCAGCTCAATTAACTGCCAGTAAATGATCAGAGACATTTCCGCAACGCTCCAGCCTATTATATCCGTACTTATTTAATTCTGTTGCAGGTAGCTTCGATTTTATATCGACGCCACCTAGTGGATCATACTGAACTGAAGTGGAAAACTGGCGTATTTTTGCAAAACTTTGAGCGTATTTCTTGCTATTGTTATTGAATTTTTAAGATAAAAATCATACTAAAACCATCTAAGAATTGTCAAAAATCGGTGTGCAAAATTTCAGCAAAATTAATTCAGTAGTTTTCGCTGTAAGCGATCACAACGGTTTTAGCGACTTTGCTTCATATACTAGTAAGATAGAATACCTACGACAAACAACCGCACTGTATATGTCAAACAATACTGCTCCCCCTTATCATTACATCAAAAAATTAAAACTCAAATAGAAAAATTATTAATGGACGGTACAATCATAAAATCAAACAGCCCTTACAGTAGTCCTCTCTGGATAGCACTCAACTAGCAGCCCCCCGTCTCGGCTTCGCCCGAGATTTACTAAATAAAACACCGTAGTATGCTGACATGAAATGTAAAACATTTTTAGTTTTCAGTACAATTTTCTGCGTCAGTTTCTTGACACCTAAGTAAGATTGTATTCATTAGATACAATTGAAGTTTTCTTTCCAATTAACCCTCTTGCGACTTTTGGCATGCTTAAAATTTTTGTGACTTCTAAAGAGTTTTCTGTCAACTTTGTTAAGTTCTAATATATTTGTTAGCAAGATAGTTCGACGTTTAATAGCCCTAAAAAAGACCGGTGAGCTGCTTAAGTTAACTCTTCCTTGACTGCAGTTAACAGCAATTGTGACTGCCTGGATACCAGGGTGATCTTCTCTGACCTGCTGTTAAAGCCCCAGACTAATCGGGAGAAAAACTACAAAGTCCAAAGCTTGAGAGCTAGTTGTAAAGATCTTTTCTAACGTCTCTTGGTATAATGTCAAAGACGTTGGTGTCTGAAGCACCCTTTTTATTTGCAGATTCAGTTGTTTTGGTGATCTTAGATGGGGAGATTGGTTAGTGATACTTGTCCAGTGGAGGCTGTCCCGTTGGCTTAAGTTTTTTTTCCTTCACAGCTGTTATAGGTTTGCCCAGCGCAGACCTTGGAGAGGATCAGTGATTCCTGGTTAAATGCTTAGAGTTGAGAGGGTAATGTAGGGTCGTCGGTCACCGGGTTTTCCAGCCTTGCGAAGAACAACTCCGCAGGTGACGTCTGCTAATGAGTGGCTGACTTGGTTTAATAGTGCCCATATTTAGTTAATATATCTTTTTAGTCGACGAATTGCTTTCAGAAATGGTAGTAAAAATGTATTTGTTGGCAAGGTAGTTTACACTTAGGTGGCTCCTAAAAAGAACCGATGAAATTGATGGTTAAGTAGGGAATGTTAATACTTATAATGGCCCTAAAAAGCGCCAGTGGTGAAACTTCCAGGCTATTCCTTATGATTATTCCTGATGATAAAGAGCTGGCTACGGGTAGCTTGATTCTTACCCTGGAAGTCTCGATGTACAGAGACTGTGATGGAGGGAAGTACGCCGCTGACCAAAGAATATCTTGTCTTCGGGTCGTTCCCTGGATCACCAACCGCTTATCATTGGACGGGAACATGTGGGTAAGTGCGTTGGGAACGCGACGACCAAAAAGATAGCTGTTGTGGCTGCCCGTGCCCCTTAAAGCTGTTTTTCATGGCTTACATTTGTAGCCAAAAATACTCTAACTGCACCAGGTGAGATGGTGGGACTACCACACAACTCTGAAGAGTTGGTGCAGATTGTGCTCTGGCTAGATATGTCTCCTGGTATTATGCCAAAGACATCATCGGTTGTAATTAATTTTTTTTTTTGATCGCACTCGTCGAGATTCAGGGTGAATGGCAACCTAGGTACCTTCCCCGTTACAGAAGAGTGTCGTCCGTAACCGGGATACCCAGCTGCAAGACTATTATCTTCATTTTCTATACAGCTCGTTGAACTGTTGAAGTACAAATGCATCAGATACCTGGACACTCTGGCGTATTATAACCACACTTGTTTAATTCTGTTCCATGTACTCTCGATTTTATGTCGACGCCACCTAGCGGATTTGACTGAATTAAAGTTAAAAGCTGGCGTATTTTTGCAAAACTTTGAGCTCTTTTATTGCTATTGTTAATAAATTTTTTAAGATAAAAACTTTACTAAAACCATCTAGGGAGTATCATGAATCAGTGTGCAAAATTTTAGCAAAATCGATTCAGTAGTTTTCGCGGTTAGCGATTACAATAGTTTTAGCAAATTTGCTTTATACTCGTATATAAGTAAGATAGTACTCAAGAAACGAGGACCTGATAAAACAATAAGATACAGATTAACAATGGATTACAGTAAACTAATTAAAAAAACCATCCCTGATGCTTATCCACTACCAAACATTACTGAAATATTGAAGCAAATTAGAGGCTCAAATTATTTCGCCGTTTTTGATCTAGCCAGTGGATTCCATCAAATAGAAGTTTATCCTGCAGATAGACATAAAACTGCTTTTAGCAAACCTAACCATCATTATAAATATTAAGGAATGCGATTGGGACTATGCAATGCACCTGAAACATTACAACGACTTATGGACGTAATTTTAAATGAACTGCAAGGCATAGAGATATTTATATTACTTGAAGACATAATTGTATGTTTGAAAACTTTAAAAGATCATGTGACAACAATTGCTTATTCATTTAAAAAAATTTTAAAATCTAAGTTAAAATTACAACTTGACAAATGTAAATTATTAATGCCCAAAATAACTTATTAAGGACATAAAATAGGAAACTACGGAGTAAGACCAGATTTAGAAAAATTACAAGCTGTTAAAAAATTTCCAAAACCAAAGAATCAAACAAATGTTAGACAGTTTTCAGGATTAGCAAACTATAACCATCGTTTTGTCAAAAATTTTGCAGAAATTGCAAAGCCTTTAACGTCCTTGTTAAGAAAAGGAAAGAAATTTAAGTGGACAGATACTCAGCAAAAAAGCTTTGAAGAGTTAAGGAAAATATTATGCAAAGCACCTGTGTTGGCTTGCGTTGATTTAAATAATCCATTTATATTAATAACAGACGCATTCAATATAGCTATTAAGGCAGTATTAGGCCCAAGGAAAACCGGGAAAAGACCGCCTTAAGTGACGAAAATTCGGAGATCAGTGAAATTGAAAAAATAATCAAAAAAAATTCAAGTTTTTTACCAAGACGAACTAATATTACAATCAAACCGAGTACATCTCAAACCGATGACGTAAATCAAAAATCTATAAAATTTTTACAAGAGGAAGACTCTACTCCTTCTGATAAAGAATTTTTAAATTTATCTACAATAAAACCAAAATTTCAATCTTCTTTTCGACGCTCCGTACAAGACCAAGTAAACAATACAAATAAAATTAAAGAGCAGTTATCCTATTTAAGAAATAAAACTTACAGTAATAAAGATTGTGACAAAAAAAAATATATTAAGGAATGGAATCGAAACTCACTATGGTGGGATGGTTACGGTAAGAAAAATAAAATACCAAAACAGCATTCTTGGAGAAAAATAATCTTTACCTACATTCCCTACCAAACTTCATGATGGCAGTTACTTAAATCAAGAACAAATGAATTCACTTCCATCGTCACATCAAAATTTAATTTCTACTACTATAGTAAATCAATGAATTGATGAAACAATAAACGAATTTATTCCAAACGGAGATCCCATAAGAGCAAAACCTTTAATTAAATCACACAAAAATAGTCCTACCAATAATAAAATACACAACTTTAATGATGAACTATACAAAAGAATTTAATCACCTTAAGAATAAAATAGTAATAAAAAAAAAACGAAGACCCATCTTCATTGAAAAACACAGAAAATGAAATTGATTACGATACCAAGAAAACTTCCAGTCAAAATATTTTACTACAAACAAGCCGTACAGCAGTATTAGAACCCATGCAGCAAAATTGGAATTTAGCTCGTAGCGAAAAAGTAACAAGAAATATAAGTCTTGTCAAAACTCCCTTAAATATGAGTTATGAAACAAATAAATTAACATTTTTAAGTTCTCGTCAAAATTTTACTCACACAAAGAATAACTACATCCATTTTATTTCTGAAACTGTAAATTTAAAACCAATAAACAATAATCTACTATAAGATATGTAAGCTATATCAAAAAAAAAATTATTAAGTGTTTAATTGAAATTGGGAGACGTTATTACTACAAAAAACTGAAATTGCTACATATTTTTACTAGTCGTAAACAAAAACTTCACTGATGAAATAAAACCTAGCATTTTACAAAACTGCTTAAAAAATCTTGCAGATGCAATATAAGTAGAGAAAGTTACCACTACTCGTATTTCTAGAAAAGGTGAGCTCACCAATAATCTCCCTAGTGGAGAAATGCCATTAATTTTATACGAAGAGTTACGCCACCATCCCCTTACAGTAAAAATTTGTTTTGGCGCATGTTTTAATCTAACTTAAGAAGATAAAAAGGAAAAATTAGTTGAATGTCATACTTATGTATTCGGAGGTCATAGAGGAGTAGTAAAAACTTACAGACTAATGAGAGAAAAATGTTATTAAAAAGGAATGCACAACAACATTGCTGAATACATACAAAAATGTTAATTTGCCAGAAACAAAAACAAGTCCACACAAAAACTAGAGAACCTATGGTTATTACAAACACACCATAAGAAGTATTTAACAAGATTGCAATAAATACAGTAGGCCCTTTCCCACAAAGTACATCTGGAAATAAACACATTTTAACAATGCAGAGCTCACTTACAAAATTTTTTTATTGCAGTTCCTGTTCCTAATATACAAGCAATAACTGTAGCCGATGTGTTATCAGGATATTTTATTTTAACTTTCGATTTTCCCAGGATTATTCTCAGTGACAGATCAAAAAGTTTTATTAATCAATTATTGACAGAAGTAGCAAAAATTTATGGATTTCGTTTAGCTCTTACTATTGCAAATCACCCACAATAAAATGGTTTATTAGAGGGAAGCCACGCTATGTTAAACGATTCCTTGAGAACTAATGCTAAAAAAAAAGAATGATTGGGATGATATGGTTCCTTTTGCAATGCACGAGAATAATACTTTAGTTTATTCAGCAACAGGCTTCACGCCTTTTAAGCTCGTCTTTGGTAGACATGCCCGCTCTCCAAATTAACTTCCAGACGAATTCAAATTAGAAAAATACAGCCATATGCTAATGACCTTGCCCGCTATTTACATTCAATTTAAGAAATAGCTCGTGACAGACTTAAAATATCAAAACAAAGTACCAAAACACGTTGTGACAATAAGTTAAGACCATAGAACTTGGAAGTTGGAATGACAGTCTAAATATTAAAAAACCCCGAAAAAGAAAAGTAGACAGATTTTATAACGAAATTCTAAAAATTAAAGAAATTTATAGTGATAATATATTGATTGTACAATTAGGAAATAGCATGATCATCAAGAAACCCATTGACAATGTAAAACGTTGCTACCCTTAAAGAATAAAAAAAAAAAAAAAAAATTTGTTGCAGATTGATCCGATCAATATGTTGACTAAAAACATTGCCTATCTGCTTTTGCTAACTCTAAGGCCTCGTATAATGAAAAGTATGAAAAAGATACCTATGAAACCTTATGATAACATGCTTTTAATATATAATCCAGGTATATATTATGAATACACTAACGAAGACAGACTCATTCGTACCGAATGTTACGTTACTATTACGTTAGATTTTCGTAGTTTTTAAGACTAAACTAAACTATACCATGATTAGCTAGATACTGTATTTGAATAGTGTACTAGAGTACTTGAAAATCAAAAGTGCATAAATTTAATACCAAGATACACTTTTAATAATATGATTTGTTTGACAAAATCATTGTATGAAGATTTAAAACTATTTTTTTTACCTAAAATACGAATACATAGTAAAGAAATAAACTCTAATAATAAAGTCAAAGTTATCTCTAGCCACATAATAATAAGACGAGCATGCACTAGAATTTTTGGGGTGGATTTCAAAAAAATTATTTGGATCGATAGATGCAAATGATCGAGATAAAAATATTTGGATACAAATAATCTTTACAACTTGACACAAACAATATCATATTTAGAAGCAAAACAGACTTAAAGTGTACGCTCAAATCTCGAAAAAATTTATATAGAATTAAAGAAAAATTGAAGACATAATAAAAAATTTACAAAAAATTTCGAAAGTTGAACCGGAGAAGCATGTTGATTAGATAATGATAACAGAAAAATTGAGTATAAAATAGAAGTATTAAAATGGACTAACACTTTGGAAAAACCTCTATTTTTTATACTTAATTCTTAAAAAACCCTTTTTCGTGCGGTGGAAAGCACGTCACAAGGACACCAACATCCGCTTATGATACAAAACGAATAACTATCAAAAATTTGTGACGAAATTAATTTATACAAAAAAGAGCATACGCTACCATGGGACGATTCAACCGTAAGACTTGAACGCCTGCATGCACTGTTAACAACACACGCAGTAATAATAGAAGGTAGATTACCACTCAAACTTAGTTTCGCGTTAATAGGTAAAAAACAATCCAGTAAGTATGCTATGCACTCAATTCCAGTTCCAAGAAATGTACACTCAGATGTAAAAGGATATCAAAGCATTGAGTTCCGACACTCGTAACCTGAATGTTAGCAGTAATCTTCGAAATTATTTCCGTTCCGACGAAAAATTTTCAAATAATTTCATTAAAGATAAGAAGATTTTATATTACCAACCAGATATGCCTATTTACAAAGATAATGTAAATAATCCTTGCGAATTCTCTTTATTTATAAGCACATCAACAGAAGCGATAAAAACTTGTCAAAGTGCATTTTATAAGTCAACCGAAATTTATTAGATAAGACTAAAAACCACTAAACAATGGTTATAGTCTGCACAAAATACTACCACGATACAAGTATTATGTGTAAACAATCCTTTAATCACACAATCAACTGAAATTAAAATATAAGGCACAGAAATACTAACGATCAACAGTAACTGTATTGCTCATGCTCCTGGCTACATCCTTTATGGAGTCACAATACTAGAATGGACAAAGACTTACTACTATAGATCAGAGCTTTCCTGAAGTTCCGCAAATTTATTGAACCTTCCTGATATCAAAAAAATCAAATTTGGGAGTAAAAACTTTACTCTTGATCTACAAGAGAAAGAAAAAATCGAAATAAATTAATGGGCAGAGTCAAATGATGCAATAGCGTTATCTAGAATGGAGAAAACCTTATAGGATATAGCGATAAAAAAACAAGTTAACTATCGAAATACAGTAATAATTTTTCGAAGCCTAATAGTAAATTTAACTGTTACATTAGTTATTGCCTCAATTTTATTAGGTGCATTTTAAAACTTAAAAATAAATCCACTAATCTCCCACGATTTGTATAATGAGCTCATCCGAGTGGATCAAATGAGCCTCAAATCTTTATAGCACAACATAATGCTCTGAAAAATGTACAGAAAATTAAAAAAAATTCAGCACCACAAGTTACCGACAAAACGTCAGATGATTATTTGCCGATGCAAGGCCATTAATAATTTATTAAATGTTTCTAAGCAAAAAAAAAATATATATAATAAAATATTATCCTCATAAATTTTCTGATTACACATTATTAACATTATATTTGATTTCTAGAAAAACTTTGGATGTTTGATCTCAAGCCAAAAAAGTATACAAGGAAATCAGCAATGAAGGAAATCTTAAAAAATAACAAAATTAAACCACATCACTCCTCTTCTCTTCCTTAACTTTATCTTTGGTTATGCCAAGCCACTCTCCTACAGTCTTAATAAACGTCATCACCTACACCACAAACATAATACTTCAATCATTAAACTAAATAAACAAAAATACATGGGTAGAACACACAGCATGATAAATACCTAACTCAACAACTTATACCTGCACTGTTTTACGATGATAGCAGGAGCATAAAATGATTGATCGATCATTAAAAAAAAAAAAAAAAAAAAAAAAACATAAAAATTTGCATCTATTATTATAATTCATCTTATCAGCTCGTGTAAATTCTCGATCGATCTGTAGTTGCCGAGGTTGGCAACAATCTAAGGAGGGGGGTGTTACATGCCAAGTTGATACGGATTATATTATTACTAAAAACTATCCGTCCATCAAAATTCTGATAAGACGTATTGTAAATATAAAGCAAGATCATATGACGAGAGGAGCTTGTATGTCGTTTATGTGTGTGTGTGTGTGTATTAGCTTTAAGGTGAATGCTTCATAATATACTGACATAGAATACGGCCAGCCTTACTGTAAAAATGCTTATATGTATAAATGAATAGTTACTTGCTCATTAATTGTTCATTTCTGATAATGTATACTAATTAAAAATTTGGAATTCACACATTATTTTATTATATTTAAAATTGATTGTAAGATCCTCAGTAGGATCAATTTCAAAAGTGTACACTTACTGTCACAATTAAACTTGTATTTGGCGTTCTTATATCGCTAATACGAGCTTTCATCACCACTGACCCAAAAACTTAATCGCACTTGTCACTGACCCAAAAACTTAATCGCACTTGTACTGGTGTGTCGTTATTTCCTAATATTGAAAATTATAACATGTAACATCATCATGCATTTGTCAACTAAGTCAGCAAAAACATCGCTTATTGGTTGATCTAATTTAATCAGAGGCCTCTTTTACTTGCTCTGATGCAATACAAACGCACTATCAAGAAGAAAAAGTGCTCTCTTTACCTCTGTCACCTGTCCTCTAAAGTTTTAGTCAACTTTTGAATCTCACGACTTGTGAGTACCTTATACACGCAAGGCATAACGTGTTAATTGAGGTAACTCAAGTGCGTATCGGGAACATCAAAAGTATCTGACTACGCTAAGGATCGAGGTACAGCAAAGGAGGCCTGCCGAAAGTGATTTCGGTGATAGCAGCAAAAGCAGAAATTACAACATCCTACTGGCCACGAACTTGTTCGTGTAGTTAAAGGAAATACTGACGGTTACAGCACGAAGCATTAGGAATTTCTGAAGCAGCAGTAAAAATAGTCAGTGATAGATGTAAGTCAGATATCAGTTATAGAATTTACGTTAAATCTTGTTATAGTGACTCTATTAAAATGTATATAAAAAAAGAAGTTATTATTAAATTGCTTTGATAAAGATGTACATTAATTAATAATTTTTTTCATTAAAGATTATTATTTAATAAAAAATTTGAAAAAACAAATAAAGCTCACGAGCTGAATTACAAGAACTCCACGAATGCCACTTAAATAAAACAGTTAAGACCTTACTTAAAATAAGTTTGGTCATATCAGGAAGACTTCTCTAGGTAATGAACACCGTTTGATTTACATTTATAATGTTTTAATAATAATTTAATCAAAAAATCAAAACCTTACTTATTGTATTAAAAATAATTTGCATAATTTTAATTCATTACTTTTTTTCTGGTGATATTGACAACGGGCATTATAACTTGTTACAACAAAACATGTTTGGAATTAGGAAAAAACTAAAGGAACTTACAAACAAAAATTTTTTTCAGTTAAAAAAAAGTTACAAGATAATTTTAATGTAACAGAATCTAATAAAAAACAGCATATTTCTAGTATCAAAAATAAAAAGAAAAAAAAAATTTTAGTTTAAAAATATAAGATTACGGTAATATTAATTCAAATATCTTACATTACCAACGTTTAGCAATAGTTCCTTTAATCTATCATCACACAGACTTTAAGTAGGTAAAAATATTTTTTTACTGTTAAAAAAAACTGCTTTTTTGTCTTTTATTTTGCCACAATTTTGTACAACTGAAATCGCCAAGATAATGTTGCTTAATGCTACAGTTTTAATTCCGTTGAAAAAAAGTGAGTCATACAAAAAAAAACTTAAAATAATTTTACAATAGGTTAATCCAACATAGTGTCCCCTAATAATTTATAGCGTTTTCTGAAAACTCATTTTAAAGCACATTAATTGTTATCTTTTTACTTGCAGTATCTTCTAGAATTTCAAAAATAGTCGACGAAGTATTTGAGATTATATAAAAAGATGCTAACATTGCTTTCGGTTGTGCAAAACACGACTCTTGCATTCATAATATTTTTGAACAAGCATGTAAGGTAATTCTGCTATGCAAATTGGGAGAATTTTTTGCATGGCTTTTACTGTCTTGAAATATTTGTGGCAACAATTTATAAAAAAAAGTTTAGACAGTTTTGAATAAAGATTTAAAGAAAGACAAAGAAACAAATGCCTTATTACAGCTTAAAATAATTTTTAAATAAACTCTAAGAAATCAGAAAAAAGGCTCAGAAATAGTTAAAAGAACATTACGTGATTTGTGTGATACAAATATCTTATTTCGTGGTAAATTACTTGTTTTAGAAGAATAGTATACACAGATTTCCTAAGTTTTAAAAAAAGTAGCAGAAGTGTGATTCTACTAGAAAATATTAAATCATTACATATGTGTTAATTATTTTGTATTCTAAAATTTAACATTAATAACTGTCTAATTAATAAAACATTCTTGAAACTCTGGTTAGGTATTAGAGAAGTCAAAATAAAATCATTGAA